>NC_071099.1:327500-627500 GCF_027358695.1 Spea bombifrons | reverse complement strand
GTCTCTTTCACTCTGCTACTGTCTCTTACACTCTGCTACTATCTCTTACGCTCTGTTACTGTCTCTTACACTCTACTACACTGTCATACACTCTGTTACTGTCTCGTACACTCTGTTACTGTCTCCTATACTCTGTTACTGTCTCCTATACTCTGTTACATTCTCTTACACTCTGCTGCTGTCTCATATACTCTGTTACTGTCTCTTACACTCTGTTACTGTCTCTTACTCTCTCCTACTCTCTGTTATTGTCTCTTACACTCTCTTACAATCTGTTACACTCTCTTACACGCTGTTACACTCTCTTACACTCTGTTACACCCTCTTACACACTGTTACTGTCTCTTACACTCTCTTACACTCTGCTACTGTCTCTTACATTCTGTTACTGTCAATGACACTCTGCTACTGTCTCTTACACTCTGTTACTGTCTATTTCACTCTGCTACTGTCTCTTACACTCTGCTACTATCTCTTACGCTCTGTTACTGTCTCTTACACTCTACTACACTGTCATACACTCTGTTACTGTATCTTACACTCTGTTACTGTCTTGTACACTCTGTTACTGTCTCTTACACTCTGTTACTGTCTCCTATACTCTGTTACTGTCTCCTATACTCTGTTACACTCTCTTACACTCTGCTGCTGTCTCATATTCTCAGTTACTGTCTCTTACACTCTGTTACTGTCTCTTACACTCTCTTACCCTCTCCTACACTCTGCTACTGTCTCTTACACCCTCTTACACTCTGTTACTGTCTCTTACACTCTCTTACACTCTGTTACACTCTCTTACACGCTGTTACACCCACTTACACACTGTTACTGTCTCTTACACTCTCTTACACTCTGCTACTGTCTCTTACCCTCTGTTACTGTCTCTTACACTCTGCTACTGTCTCCTACACTCTGTTACTGTCTCTTTCACTCTGTTACTGTCTCCTATACTCTGTTACACTCTCTTACACTCTGCTGCTGTCTCCTATACTCTGTTACACTCTCTTACACTCTGCTGCTGTCTCATACACTCTGTTACTGTCTCGTACACTCTGTTACTGTCTCTTACACTCTGTTACACTCTCTTACACTCTGCTGCTGTCTCATATACTCTGTTACTGTCTCTTACACTCTGTTACTGTCTCTTACACTATCTTACACTCTCTTACCCTCTCCTACACTCTGCTACTGTCTCTTACACCCTCTTACACTCTGTTACTGTCTCTTACACTCTCTTACACTCTCTTACACTCTCTTACACGCTGTTACACCCTCTTACACACTGTTACTGTCTCTTACACACTGTTACTGTCTCTTACACTCTCTTACACTCTGCTACTGTCTCTTACACTCTGTTACTGTCTCTTTCACTCTGCTACTATCTCTTACGCTCTGTTACTGTCTCTTACACTCTACTACACTGTCATACACTCTGTTACTGTATCTTACACTCTGTTACTGTCTTGTACACTCTGTTACTGTCTCTTACACTCTGTTACTGTCTCGTACACTCTGTTACTGTATCTTACACTCTGTTACTGTCTCGTACACTCTGTTACTGTCTCTTACACTCTGTTACTGTCTCCTATACTCCGTTACTGTCTCCTATACTCTGTTACACTCTCTTACATTCTGCTGCTGTCTCATATACTCTGTTACTGTCTCTTACACTCTGTTACTGTCTCTTACACTCTGTTACTGTCTCCTATACTCTGTTACTGTCTCCTATACTCTGTTACACTCTCTTACACTCTGCTGCTGTCTCATATACTCTGTTACTGTCTCTTACACTCTGTTACTGTCTCTTACACTCTCTTACACTCTCTTACACTCTCCTACACTCTGCTACTGTCTTACACCCTCTTACACTCTGTTACTGTCTCTTACACTCTGTTACACTCTCTTACACTCTGTTACTGTCTCCTATACTCTGTTACCGTCTCTTACTCTCTGCTACTGTCTCTTACACAGGTTTATGATGTCTACGCGAAGAGATCCCCAAAGACGTTCACAGTATACTGAGATCATTCTGGACTATGTGATCCTAGAGGACGGTATATGCCATGTGACACTGTCTTACACTCTACTACACTCTACTACACTCTGCTACTGTCTCTTTCACTCTGTTACTGTCTCTTACACTCTGTTACTGTCTCTTACACTCTGTTACTGTCTCTTAAACTCTGCTACTGTCTATAACACTCTCTTACACTCTGTTACTGTCTATTACACTCTGCTACTGTCTCTTACACTCTCTTACACTATGTTACACTCTCTTACACTCTGCTGCTGTCTCTTACACTCTGTTACTGTCTCTTACACTCTGTTACTGTCTCTTACACTCTCCTACACTCTGTTACTGTCTCTTACACTCTCTTACACTCTGTTACACTCTCTTATACGCTGTTACACTCTCTTACACTCTGTTACTGTCTCTTACACTCTCTTACACTCTGCTACTGTCTCTCACACTCTGCCACTGTCTCTTACACTCTGCTACTCTCTGTTTCACTCTGCTTCTGTCTCTTACACTCTGCTACTGTCTCTTACGCTCTGTTACTGTCTCTTACACTCTACTACACTCTCCTACACTCTGTTACTGTCTCGTACACTCTGTTACTGTCTCTTACACTCTGTTACACTCTCTTACACTCTGTTACTGTCTCTTACACGCTCTTACACTCTGCTGCTGTCTCTTACACTCTGTTACTGTCTCTTACACTCTGTTACTGTCTCTTACACTCTCTTACACTCTCATACTCTCTGCTACTGTCTCTTACACCCTCTTACACTCTGTTACTGTCTCTTACACTCTCTTACACTCTGTTACACTCTCTTACACGCTGTTACACCCTCTTACACACTGTTACTGTCTCTTACACTCTTACACTCTGCTACTGTCTCTTACACTCTGTTACTGTCTCTTACACTCTGCTACTGTCTCCTACACTCTGTTACTGTCTCTTTCACTCTGCTACTGTCTTTTACACTCTGCTAAAATCTCTTACGCTCTGTTACTGTCTCTTACACTCTAATACACTGTCATACACTCTGTTACTGTCTCGTACACTCTGTTACTGTCTCCTATACTCTGCTGCTGTCTCCTATACTCTGCTGCTGTCTCATATACTCTGTTACACTCTCTTACACTCTGCTGCTGTCTCATATACTCTGTTACTGTCTCTTACACTCTGTTACTGTCTCTTACACTCTGTTACTGTCTATTTCACTCTGCTACTGTCTCTTACACTCTGCTACTATCTCTTACGCTCTGTTACTGTCTCTTACACTCTACTACACTGTCATACACTCTGTTACTGTATCTTACACTCTGTTACTGTCTCGTACACTCTGTTACTGTCTCTTACACTCTGTTACTGTCTCCTATACACTGTTACTGTCTCCTATACTCTGTTACACTCACTTACACTCTGTTACACCCTCTTACACACTGTTACTGTCTCTTACACTCTCTTACACTCTGCTACTGTCTATTTCACTCTGCTACTGTCTCTTACACTCTGCTACTATCTCTTACGCTCTGTTACTGTCTCTTAAACTCTACTAGACTGTCATACACTCTGTTACTGTATCTTACACTCTGTTACTGTCTCGTACACTCTGTTACTGTCTCTTACACTCTGTTACTGTCTCCTATATTCTGTTACTGTCTCTTACACTCTGTTACTGTCTCCTATACTCTGTTACTGTCTCCTATACTCTGTTACACTCTCTTAACTCTGCTGCTGTCTCATATACTCTGTTACTGTCTCTTACACTCTGTTACTGTCTCTTACACTCTGTTACTGTCTCTTACACTCTCTTACACTCTCATACACTCTGCTACTGTCTCTTACACCCTCTTACACTCTGTAACTGTCTCTTACACTCTGTTACACTCTCTTACACGCTGTTACACCCTCTTACACACTGTTACTGTCTCTTACACTCTTACACTCTGCTACTGTCTCTTACACTCTGTTACTGTCTCTTACACTCTGCTACTGTCTCCTACACTCTGTTACTGTCTCTTTCACTCTGCTACTGTCTTTTACACTCTGCTAAAATCTCTTACGCTCTGTTACTGTCTCTTACACTCTAATACACTGTCATACACTCTGTTACTGTCTCGTACACTCTGTTACTGTCTCCTATACTCTGCTGCTGTCTCCTATACTCTGCTTCTGTCTCATATACTCTGTTACACTCTCTTACACTCTGCTGCTGTCTCATATACTCTGTTACTGTCTCTTACACTCTGTTACTGTCTCTTACACTCTGTTACTGTCTATTTCACTCTGCTACTGTCTCTTACACTCTGCTACTATCTCTTACGCTCTGTTACTGTCTCTTACACTCTACTACACTGTCATACACTCTGTTACTGTATCTTACACTCTGTTACTGTCTCGTACACTCTGTTACTGTCTCTTACACTCTGTTACTGTCTCCTATACTCTGTTACTGTCTCCTATACTCTGTTACACTCACTTACACTCTGTTACACCCTCTTACACACTGTTACTGTCTCTTACACTCTCTTACACTCTGCTACTGTCTATTTCACTCTGCTACTGTCTCTTACACTCTGCTACTATCTCTTACGCTCTGTTACTGTCTCTTAAACTCTACTAGACTGTCATACACTCTGTTACTGTATCTTACACTCTGTTACTGTCTCGTACACTCTGTTACTGTCTCTTACACTCTGTTACTGTCTCCTATACTCTGTTACTGTCTCTTACACTCTGTTACTGTCTCCTATACTCTGTTACTGTCTCCTATACTCTGTTACACTCTCTTAACTCTGCTGCTGTCTCATATACTCTGTTACTGTCTCTTACACTCTGTTAATGTCTCTTACACTCTGTTACTGTCTCCTATACTCTGTTACTGTCTCCTATACTCTGTTACACTCTCTTACACTCTGCTGCTGTCTCATATACTCTGTTACTGTCTCTTACACTCTGTTACTGTCTCTTACACTATCTTACACTCTCTTACCCACTCCTACACTCTGCTACTGTCTCTTACACCCTCTTACACTCTGTTACTGTCTATTACACTCTCTTACACACTGTTACTGTCTCTTACACTCTCTTACACTCTGCTACTGTCTCTTACCCTCTGTTACTGTCTCTTACACTCTGCTACTGTCTCCTACACTCTGTTACTGTCTCTTTCACTCTGCTACTGTCTCTTACACTCTGCTACTATCTCTTACGCTCTGTTACTGTCTCTTACACTCTACTACACTGTCATACACTCTGTTACTGTCTCGTACACTCTGTTACTGTCTCTTACACTCTGTTACTGTCTCTTACACTCTGTTACTGTCTCCTATACTCTGTTACTGTCTCCTATACTCTGTTACACTCTCTTACACTCTGCTGCTGTCTCATATACTCTGTTACTGTCTCTTACACTCTGTTACTGTCTCTTACACTCTCTTACACTCTCTTACACTCTCCTACACTCTGCTACTGTCTCTTACACCCTCTTACACTCTGTTACTGTCTCTTACACTCTCTTACACTCTGTTACACTCTCTTACACGCTGTTACACTCTCTTACACGCTGTTACACCCTCTTACACACTATTACTGTCTCTTACACTCTCTTACACTCTGCTACTGTCTCTTACACTCTGTTACTGTCTCTTACACTCTGTTACTGTCTCCTATACTCTGTTACTGTCTCCTATACTCTGTTACACTCTCTTACACTCTGCTGCTGTCTCATATACTCTGTTACTGTCTCTTTCACTCTGTTACTGTCTCTTACACTCTCTTACACCCTCTTACACTCTGTTACTGTCTCCTATACTCTGTTACTGTCTCCTATACTCTGTTACACTCTCTTACACTCTGCTGCTGTCTCATATACTCTGTTACTGTCTCTTTCACTCTGTTACTGTCTCTTACACTCTCTTACACCCTCTTACACTCTGTTACTGTCTCTTACACTCTCTTACACTCTGTTACACTCTCTTACATGCTGTTACACCCTCTTACACACTGTTACTATCTCTTACACTCTCTTACACTCTGCTACTGTCTCTTACACTCTGTTACTGTCTCTTACACTTTGCTACTGTCTCCTACACTCTGTTACTGTCTCTTTCACTCTGCTACTGTCTCTTACACTCTGCTACTATCTCTTATGCTCTGTTACTGTCTCTTACACTCTACTACACTGTCATACACTCTGTTACTGTCTCTTACACTCTGTTACTGTCTCTTACACTCTCTTACACTCTCTTTCCCTCTCCTACACTCTGCTACTGTCTCTTACACCCTCTTACACTCTGTTACTGTCTCTTACACTCTCTTACACTCTGTTACACTCTCTTACACGCTGTTACATCCTCTTACACACTGTTACTGTCTCTTACACTCTCTTACACTCTGCTACTGTCTCTTACACTCTGTTACTGTCTTTTACACTTGTCTACTGTCTCCTACACTCTGTTACTGTCTCTTTCACTCTGCTACTGTCTCTTCCACTCTGCTACTATCTCTTACGCTCTGTTACTGTCTCTTACACTCTACTACACTGTCATACACTCTGTTACTGTCTCGTACACGCTGTTACTGTCTCTTACACTCTGTTACTGTCTCCTATACTCTGTTACTGTCTCCTATACTCTGTTACACTCTCTTACACTCTGCTGCTGTCTCATATACTCTGTTACTGTCTCTTACACTCTGTTACTGTCTCTTACACTCTCTTACACTCTCTTACACTCTCCTACACTCTGCTACTGTCTCTTACACCCTCTTACACTCTGTTACTGTCTCTTACACTCTCTTACACTCTGTTACACTCTCTTACACACTGTTACACCCTCTTACACACTGTTACTGTCTCTTACACTCTCTTACACTCTGCTACTGTCTCTTACACTCTGTTACTGTCTCTTACACTCTGCTACTGTCTCCTACACTCTGTTACTGTCTCTTTCACTCTGCTACTGTCTCTTACACTCTGCTACTATCTCTTACGCTCTGTTACTGTCTCTTACACTCTACTACACTGTCATATACTCTATTACTGTCTCGTACACTCTGTTACTGTCTCTTACACTCTGTTACTGTCTCCTATACTCTGTTACTGTCTCCTATACTCTGTTACACTCTCTTACACTCTGCTGCTGTCTCATATACTCTGTTACTGTCTCTTACACTCTGTTACTGTCTCTTACACTCTCTTACACTCTGTTACACTCTCTTACACGCTGTTACACTCTCTTACACGCTGTTACACCCTGTTACACACTGTTACTGTCTCTTACACTCTGCTACTGTCTCTTACACTCTGTTACTGTCTCTTACACGCTGCTACTGTCTCTTACACTCTGTTACTGTCTCTTTCACTCTGCTACTGTCTCTTACACTCTGCTACTGTCTCTTACGCTCTGTTACTGTCTCTTACACTCTACTACACTGTCATACACTCTGTTACAGTATCTTACACTCTGTTACTGTCTCGTACACTCTGTTACTGTCTCTTACACCCTGCTGCTGTCTCATATACTCTGTTACTGTCTCTTACACTCTGTTGCTGTCTCTCACACTCTCTTACACTCTCTTACACTCTCCTACACTCTGCTACTGTCTCTTACACCCTCTTACACTCTGTTACACTCTGTTACTGTCTCTTACATTCTCTTACACTCTGTTACTGTCTCCTATACTCTGTTACCGTCTCTTACTCTCTGCTACTGCCTCTTACACAGGTTTACGATGTCTACGCGAAGAGATCCCCAAAGATGTTCACAGTATACTGAGATCATTCTGGACTATGTGATCCTAGAGGACGGTATATGCCATGTGACACTCTCTGACACTCTACTACACTCTACTACACTCTGCTACTGTCTCTTTCACTCTGTTACTGTCTCTTTCACTCTGTTACTGTCTCTTACACTCTGTTACTGTCTCTTAAACTCTGCTACTGTCTATAACACTCTCTTACACTCTGTTACTGTCTATTGCACTCTGCTACTGTCTCTTATACTCTCTTACACTCTGTTACTGTCTATTACACTCTGCTACTGTCTCTTACACTCTCTTACACTATGTTACACTCTCTTACACTCTGCTGCTGTCTCTTACACTCTGTTACTGTCTCTTACACTCTGTTACTGTCTCTTACACTCTCCTACATTCTGTTACTGTCTCTTACACTCTCTTACACTCTGTTACACTCTCTTACACGCTGTTACACTCTCTTACACTCTGTTACTGTCTCTTACACTCTCTTACACTCTGCTACTGTCTCTCACACTCTGCCACTGTCTCTTACACTCTGCTACTCTCTGTTTCACTCTGCTTCTGTCTCTTACACTCTGCTACTGTCTCTTACGCTCTTTTACTGTCTCTTACACTCTACTACACTCTCCTACACTCTGTTACTGTCTCTTACACTCTGTTACTGTCTCGTACACTCTCTTACACGCTGTTACACACTCTTACACTCTGTTACTGTCTCTTACACTCTCTTACACTCTGCTGCTGTCTCTTACACTCTGTTACTGTCTCTTACACTCTCTTACACTCTCCTACACTCTGCTACTGTCTCTTACACCCTCTTACACTCTGTTACTCTCTTACACTCTGCTACTGTCTATAACACTCTCTTACACTCTGTTACTGTCTATTACACTCTGCTACTGTCTCTTACACTCTGTTACTGTCTCTTACACTCTCCTACACTCTGTTATTGTCTCTTACACTCTCTTACACTCTGTTACACGCTGTTACACGCTGTTACACGCTCTTACATTCTGTTACTGTCTCTTACACTCTCTTATACTCTGCTACTGTCTCTTACACTCTGCTACTGTCTCTTACACTCTGCTACTCTCTGTTTCACTCTGCTTCTGTCACTTACACTCTGCTACTGTCTCTTACGCTCTGTTACTGTCTCTTACACTATGTTACACTCTCTTACACTCTGCTGCTGTCTCTTACACTCTGTTACTGTCTCTTACACTCTGTTACTGTCTCTTACACTCTCTTACACTCTGTTACACTCTCTTACACGCTGTTACACACACTTACATTCTGTTACTGTCTCTTACACTCTCTTATACTCTGCTACTGTCTCTTACACTCTGCTACTGTCTCTTACACTCTGCTCCTCTCTCTTTCACTCTGCTTCTGTCTCTTACGCTCTGTTACTGTCTCTTACACTCTACTACACTCTCGTACACTTTGTTACTGTCTCTTACACTCTGTTACTGTCGCGTACACTCTGTTACTGTCTCTTACACTCTGTTACTGTCTCTTACACTCTGTTACACTCTCTTACACTCTGTTACTTTCTCTTACACTCTGCTGCTGTCTATTACACTCTGTTACTGTCTCTTACACTCTGTTACTGTCTCTTACACTCTCTTACACTCTCTTACACTCTCATACACTCTGCTACTGTCTCTTACACCCACTTACACTCTGTTACTGTCTCTTACACTCTCTTACACTCTGTTACACTCTCTTACACGCTGTTACACTCTCTTACACTCTGCTACTGTCTCTTACATTCTGTTACTGTCACTTACACTCTGCTACTGTCTCTTACACTCTGTTACTGTCTATTTCACTCTGCTACTGTCTCTTACACTCTGCTACTATCTCTTACGCTCTGTTACTGTCTCTTACACTCTACTACACTGTCATACACTCTGTTACTGTATCTTACACTCTGTTACTGTCTCGTACACTCTGTTACTGTCTCTTACAATCTGTTACTGTCTCCTATACTCTGTTACTGTCTCTTACACTCTGTTACTGTCTCCTATACTCTGTTACTGTCTCCTATACTCTGTTACACTCTCGTACACTCTGCTGCTGTCTCATATACTCTGTTACTGTCTCTTACACTCTGTTACTGTCTCTTACACTCTCTTACCCTCTCCTACACTCTGCTACTGTCTCTTACACCCTCTTACACTCTGTTACTGTCTCTTACACTCTCTTACACTCTGCTGCTGTCTCATATACTCTGTTACTGTCTCTTACACTCTGTTACTGTCTCTTACACTCTCTTACACTCTCTTACACTCTGCTACTGTCTCTTTCAATCTGCTACTGTCTCTTACACTCTGCTACTGTCTCTTATGCTCTGTTACTGTCTCTTACACTCTACTACACTCTCGTACACTCTGTTACTGTCTCTTACACTCTGTTACTGTCGCGTACACTCTGTTACTGTCTCTTACACTCTGTTACACTCTCTTACACTCTGTTACTGTCTCTTTCACTCTGCTACTGTCTCTTTCACTCTGCTACTGTCTCTTACACTCTGCTACTATCTCTTACGCTCTGTCACTGTCTCTTACACTCTACTACACTGTCATACACTCTGTTACTGTATCTTACACTCTATTACTTTCTCGTACACTCTGTTACTGTCTCTTACACTCTGTTACTGTCTCCTATACTCTGTTACTGTCTCCTATACTCTGTTACTGTCTCCTATACTCTGTTGCACTCTCTTACACTCTGCTGCTGTCTCATATACTCTGTTACTGTCTCTTACACTCTGTTACTGTCTCTTACACTCTCTTACACTCTCTTACACTCTGCTACTGTCTCTTTCACTCTGCTACTGTCTCTTACACTCTGCTACTGTCTCTTATGCTCTTTTACTGTCTCTTACACTCTGTTACTGTCTCTTACACTCTGTTACTGTCTCTTACACTCTGTTACTGTCGCGTACACTCTGTTACTGTCTCTTAAACTCTGTTACACTCTCTTACACTCTGTTACTGTCTCTTACACTCTGTTACTGTCTCTTACACTCTCCTACACTCTGCTACTGTCTCTTACACTCTCTTACACTATGTTACACTATGTTACACTCTCTTACACTTTGCTGCTGTCTCTTACACTCTGCTTCTGTCTCTTACACTCTGCTACTGTCTCTTACGCTCTGTTACTGTCTCTTACACTCTACTACACTCTCGTACACTCTGTTACTGTCTCTTACACTCTGTTATTGTCTCGTACACTCTGTTACTGTCTCTTACACTCTGTTACACTCTCTTACACTCTGTTACTGTCTCTTACACTCTCTTATACTCTGCTACTGTCTCTTACACTCTGCTACTGTCTCTTACACTCTGCTACTCTCTGTTTCACTCTGCTTCTGTCTCTTACGCTCTGTTACTGTCTCTTAGACTATATTACACTCTCTTACACTCTGCTGCTGTCTCATATACTCTGTTACTGTCTCTTACACTCTCTTACACTCTGTTACACTCTCTTACACGCTGTTACACTCTCTTACATGCTGTTACACCCTCTTACACACTGTTACTGTATCTTACACTCTCTTACACTCTGCTACTGTCTCTTACATTCTGTTACTGTCTCTTACACTCTGTTACTGTCTCTTACACTTTGTTACTGTCTCTTACACTCTCTTACAATCCGTTACACTCTCTTACACGCTGTTACACTCTCTTACACTCTGTTACACCCTCTTACACACTGTTACTGTCTCTTACACTCTCTTACACTCTGCTACTGTCTCTTACATTCTGTTACTGTCACTGACACTCTGCTACTGTCTCTTACACTCTGTTACTGTCTATTTCACTCTGCTACTGTCTCTTACACTCTGCTACTATCTCTTACGCTCTGTTACTGTCTCTTACACTCTACTACACTGTCATACACTCTGTTACTGTATCTTACACTCTGTTACTGTCTTGTACACTCTGTTACTGTCTCTTACACTCTGTTACTGTCTCCTATACTCTGTTACTGTCTCCTATACTCTGTTACACTCTCTTACACTCTGCTGCTGTCTCATATACTCTGTTACTGTCTCTTACACTCTGTTACTGTCTCTTACACTATCTTACACTCTCTTACCCTCTCCTACACTCTGGTACTGTCTCTTACACTATCTTACACTCTGTTACTGTCTCTTACACTCTCTTACACTCTGTTACACTCTCTTACACGCTGTTACACCCTGTTACACACTGTTACTGTCTCTTACACTCTCTTACACTCTGCTACTGTCTCTTACACTCTGTTACTGTCTCTTTCACTCTGTTACTGTCTCTTACACTCTGTTACTGTCTCTTACACTCTGTTACTGTCTCTTAAACTCTGCTACTGTCTATAACACTCTCTTACACTCTGTTACTGTCTATTACACTCTGCTACTGTCTCTTACACTCTCTTACACTATGTTACACTCTCTTACACTCTGCTGCTGTCTCTTACACTTTGTTACTGTCTCTTACACTCTGTTACTGTCTCTTACACTCTCCTACACTCTGTTACTGTCTCTTACACTCTCTTACACACTGTTACACTCTCTTACACGCTGTTACAATCTCTTACACTCTGCTACTCTCTGTTTCACTCTGCTTCTGTCTCTTACACTCTGCTACTGTCTCTTACGCTCTGTTACTGTCTCTTACACTCTACTACACTCTCCTACACTCTGTTACTGTCTCTTACACTCTGTTACTGTCTCTTACACTCTGTTACTGTCTCTTACACACTCTTACACTCTCTTACACTCTCCTACACTCTGCTACTGTCTCTTACACCCTCTTACACTCTGTTACTGTCTCTTACACTCTCTTACACTCTGTTACACTCTCTTACACGCTGTTACACCCTCTTACACACTGTTACTGTCTCTTACACTCTGTTACTGTCTCCTATACTCTGTTACTGTCTCCTATACTCTGTTACACTCTCTTACACTCTGCTGCTGTCTCATATACTCTGTTACTGTCTCTTACACTCTGTTACTGTCTCTTACACTCTCTTACCCTCTCCTACACTCTGCTACTGTCTCTTACACCCTCTTACACTCTGTTACACTCTCTTACACGCTGTTACACCCTCTTACACATTGTTACTGTCTCTTACACTCTCTTACACTCTGCTACTGTCTCTTACCCTCTGTTACTGTCTCTTACACTGTGCTACTGTCTCCTACCCTCTGTTATTGTCTCTTTCACTCTGCTACTGTCTCTTACACTCTGCTACTATCTCTTACGCTCTGTTACTGTCTCTTACACGCTGTTACACCCTCTTACACACTGTTACTGTCTCTTACACTCTCTTACACTCTGCTACTGTCTCTTACACTCTGTTACTGTCTCTTTCACTCTGCTACTGTCTCTTCCACTCTGCTACTATCTCTTACGCTCTGTTGCTGTCTCTTACACTCTACTACACTGGCATACACTCTGTTACTGTATCTTACACTCTGTTACTGTCTCGTACACTCTGTTACTGTCTCTTACACTCTGTTACTGTCTCCTATACTCTGTTACTGTCTCCTATACTCTGTTACACTCTCTTACATTCTGCTGCTGTCTCGTACACTCTGTTACTGTCTCGTACACTCTGTTACTGTCTCTTACACTCTGTTACTGTCTCCTATACTCTGTTACTGTCTCCTATACTCTGTTACACTCTCTTACACTCTGCTGCTGTCTCATATACTCCGTTACTGTCTCTTACACTCTGTTACTGTCTCTTACACTATCTTACACTCTCTTACCCTCTACTACACTCTGCTACTGTCTCTTACACCCTCTTACACTCTGTTACTGTCTCTTACACTCTCTTACACTCTGTTACACTCTCTTACACGCTGTTACACCCTCTTACACACTGTTACTGTCTCTTACACTCTCTTACACTCTGCTACTGTCTCTTACACTCTGTTACTGTCTCTTTCACTCTGCTACTGTCTCTTCCACTCTACTACACTGTCATACACTCTGTTACTGTATCTTACACTCTGTTACTGTCTCGTACACTCTGTTACTGTCTCTTACACTCTGTTACTGTCTCCTATACTCCGTTACTGTCTCCTATACTCTGTTACACTCTCTTACATTCTGCTGCTGTCTCATATACTCTGTTACTGTCTCTTACACTCTGTTACTGTCTCTTACACTCTGTTACTGTCTCCTATACTCTGTTACTGTCTCCTATACTCTGTTACACTCTCTTACACTCTGCTGCTGTCTCATATACTCTGTTACTGTCTCTTACACTCTGTTACTGTCTCTTACACTCTCTTACACTCTCCTACACTCTGCTACTGTCTTACACCCTCTTACACTCTGTTACTGTCTCTTACACTCTGTTACACTCTCTTACACTCTGTTACTGTCTCCTATACTCTGTTACCGTCTCTTACTCTCTGCTACTGTCTCTTACACAGGTTTACGATGTCTACGCGAAGAGATCCCCAAAGACTTTCACAGTATACTGAGATCATTCTGGACTATGTGATCCTAGAGGACGGTATATGCCATGTGACACTCTCTTACACTCTACTACACTCTGCTACACTCTGCTACTGTCTCTTTCACTCTGTTACTGTCTCTTACACTCTGTTACTGTCTCTTACACTCTGTTACTGTCTCTTAAACTCTGCTACTGTCTATAACACTCTCTTACACTCTGTTACTGTCTATTACACTCTGCTACTGTCTCTTACACTCTCTTACACTATGTTACACTCTCTTACACTTTGCTGCTGTCTCTTACACTCTGTTACTGTCTCTTACACTCTGGTACTGTCTCTTACACTGTCCTACACTCTGTTACTGTCTCTTACACTCTCTTACACTCTGTTACACTCTCTTACACGCTGTTACACTCTCTTACACTCTGTTACTGTCTCTTACACTCTGCTACTCTCTGTTTCACTCTGCTTCTGTCTCTTACACTCTGCTACTGTCTCTTACGCTCTGTTACTGTCTCTTACACTCTACTACACTCTCCTACACTTTGTTACTGTCTCTTACACTCTGTTACTGTCTCTTACACTCTGTTACTGTCTCGTACACTCTGTTACTGTCTCTTACACTCTGTTACACTCTCTTACACTCTGTTACTGTCTCTTACACTCTCTTACACTCTGCAGCTGTCTCTTGCACTCTGTTACTGTCTCTTACACTCTGTTACTGTCTCTTACACTCTCTTACACTCTCCTACACTCTGCTACTGTCTCTTACACCCTCTTACACTCTGTTACTCTCTTACACTCTGTTACTGTCTCTTAAACTCTGCTACTGTCTATAACACTCTCTTACACTCTGTTACTGTCTATTACACTCTGCTACTGTCTCTTACACTCTCTTACACTCTGTTACTGTCTATTACACTCTGCTACTGTCTCTTACACTCTGTTACTGTCTCTTACACTCTCTTACACTCTGTTACTGTCTATTACACTCTGCTACTGTCTCTTACACTCTCTTACACTATGTTACACTCTCTTACACTCTGTTGCTGTCTCTTACACTCTGTTACTGTCTCTTACACTCTGTTACTGTCTCTTACACTCCCCTACACTCTGTTACTGTCTCTTACACTCTCTTACACTCTGCTACTCTCTCTTTCACTCTGCTTCTGTCTCTTACACTCTGCTTCTGTCTCTTATGCTCTGTTACTGTCTCTTACACTCTACTACACTCTCGTACACTCTGTTACTGTCTCTTACACTCTGTTACTGTCTCTTACACTCTGTTACTGTCTCTTACACTCTCTTACACTCTCCTACACTCTGCTACTGTCTCTTACACCCTCTTACACTCTGTTACTGTCTCTTACACTCTCTTACACGCTATTACACTCTCTTACACGCTGTTACACTCTCTTACACGCTGTTACACCCTGTTACACACTGTTACTGTCTCTTACACTCTCTTACACTCTGCTACTGTCTCTTACACTCTGTTACTGTCTCTTACACTCTGCTACTGTCTCTTACACTCTGTTACTGTCTCTTTCACGCTGCTACTGTCTCTTACACTCTGCTACTATCTCCTACGCTCTGTTACTGTCTCTTACACTCTACTACACTGTCATACACTCTGTTACTGTATCTTACACTCTGTTACTGTCTCGTTCACTCTGTTACTGTCTCTTACACTCTGTTACTGTCTCTTACACTCTGTTACTGTCTCCTATACTCTGTTACTGTCTCCTATACTCTGTTACACTCTCTTACACTCTCTTACTGTCTCTTACACTCTGTAACTGTCTCTTACACTTTGCTACTGTCTCCTACACTCTGTTACTGTCTCTTTCACTCTGCTACTGTCTCTTACACTCTGCTACTATCTCTTACGCTCTGTTACTGTCTCCTATACTCTGTTACTGTCTCCTATACTCTGTTACACTCTCTTACACTCTGCTGCTTTCTCATATACTCTGTTACTGTCTCTTACACTCTGTTACTGTCTCTTACACTCTGTTACACTCTCTTACACTCTCTTACACTCTCCTACACTCTGCTACTGTCTCTTACACCCTCTTACACTCTGTTACTGTCTCTTACACTCTCTTACACTCTGTTACACTCTCTTACACGCTGTTACACACTCTTACACACTGTTACTGTCTCTTACACTCTCTTACACTCTGCTACTGTCTCTTACACTCTGTTACTGTCTCTTACACTCTGCTACTGTCTCCTACACTCTGTTACTGTCTCTTTCACTCTGCTACTGTCTCTTACACTCTGCTACTATCTCTTACGCTCTGTTACTGTCTCTTACACTCTACTACACTGTCATACACTCTGTTACTGTCTCGTACACTCTGTTACTGTCTTTTACTCTCTGTTACTGTCTCCTATACTCTGTTACTGTCTCCTATACTCTGTTACACTCTCTTACACTCTGCTGCTGTCTCATATACTCTGTTACTGTCTCTTACACTCTGTTACTGTCTCTTACACTCTCTTACACTCTGTTACACTCTCTTACACGCAGTTACACTCTCTTACATGCTGTTACACCCTGTTACACACTGTTACTGTCTGTTACACTCTCTTACACTCTGCTACTGTCTCTTACACTCTGTTACTGTCTCTTACACTCTGCTACTGTCTCTTACACTCTGCTACTGTCTCTTTCACTCTGCTACTGTCTCTTACACTCTGCTACTATCTCTTACGCTCTGTCACTGTCTCTTACACTCTACTACACTGTCATACACTCTGTTACTGTATCTTACACTCTGTTACTGTCTCGTACACTCTGTTACTGTCTCTTACACTCTGTTACTGTCTCTTACACTCTCTTACACTCTCTTACATTCTGCTACTGTCTCTTTCACTCTGCTACTGTCTCTTACACTCTGCTACTGTCTCTTATGCTCTGTTACTGTCTCGTACACTCTACTACACTCTCGTACACTCTGTTACTGTCTATTACACTCTGTTACTGTCGCGTACACTCTGTTACTGTCTCTTACACTCTGTTACACTCTCTTACACTCTGTTACTGTCTCTTACACTCTGTTACTGTCTCTTACACTCTCCTACACTCTGCTACTGTCTCTTACACTCTCTTACACTATGTTACACTCTCTTACACTTTGCTGCTGTCTCTTACACTCTGCTTCTGTCTCTTACACTCTGCTACTATCTCTTACGCTCTGTTACTGTCTCTTACACTCTACTACATTCTCGTACACTCTGTTACTGTCTCTTACACTCTGTTACTGTCTCGTACACTCTGTTACTGTCTCTTACACTCTGTTACACTCTCTTACACTCTGTTACTGTCTCTTACACTCTATTATACTCTGCTACTGTCTCTTACACTCTGCTACTCTCTGTTTCACTCTGCTTCTGTCTCTTACACTCTGCTACTGTCTCTTACGCTCTTTTACTGTCTCTTACACTCTACTACACTCTCCTACACTCTGTTACTGTCTCTTACACTCTGTTACTGTCTCGTACACTCTGTTACACTCTCTTACACGCTGTTACACACTCCTACACTCTGTTACTGTCTCTTACACTCTCTTACACTCTGCTGCTGTCTCTTACACTCTGTTACTGTCTCTTACACTCTGTTACTGTCTCTTACACTCTCTTACACTCTCCTATACTCTGCTACTGTCTCTTACACCCTCTTACACTCTGTTACTCTCTTACACTCTGTTACTGTCTCTTAAACTCTGCTACTGTCTATAACACTCTCTTACACTCTGTTACTGTCTATTACACTCTGCTACTGTCTCTTACACTCTCTTACACTCTGTTACTGTCTATTACACTCTGCTACTGTCTCTTACACTCTGTTACTGTCTCTTACACTCTCTTACACTCTCTTACACTCTGTTACACGCTGTTACACACTCTTACATTCTGTTACTGTCTCTTACACTCTCTTATACTCTGCTACTATCTCTTACACTCTGCTACTGTCTCTTACACTCTGCTACTCTCTGTTTCACTCTGCTTCTGTCTCTTACACTCTGCTACTGTCTCTTACGCTCTGTTACTGTCTCTTACACTATGTTACACTCTCTTACACTCTGCTGCTGTCTCTTACACTCTGTTACTGTCTCTTACACTCTGTTACTGTCTCTTACACTCTCCTACACTCTGTCACTGTGTCTTACACTCTCTTACACTCTGTTACACTCTCTTACACGCTGTTACACACTCTTACATTCTGTTACTGTCTCTTACACTCTCTTATACTCTGCTACTGTCTCTTACACTCTGCTCCTCTCTCTTTCACTCTGCTTCTGTCTCTTACGCTCTGTTACTGTCTCTTACACTCTACTACACTCTCGTACACTTTGTTACTGTCTCTTACACTCTGTTACTGTCGCGTACACTCTGTTACTGTCTCTTACACTCTGTTACTGTCTCTTACACTCTGTTACACTCTCTTACACTCTGTTACTGTCTCTTACACTCTGCTGCTGTCTCTTACACTCTGTTACTGTCTCTTACACTCTGTTACTGTCTCTTACACTCTCTTACACTCTCTTACACTCTCATACACTCTGCTGCTGTCTCTTACAACCACTTACACTCTGTTACTGTCTCTTACACTCTCTTACACTCTGTTACACTCTCTTACACACTGTTACACCCTCTTACACACTGTTACTGTCTCTTACACTCTTATACTCTGCTACTGTCTCTTACACTCTGTTACTGTCTCTTACGCTCTGCTACTGTCTCCTACACTCTGTTACTGTCTCTTTCACTCTGCTACTGTCTCTTACACTCTGCTACTATCTCTTACGCTGTGTTACTGTCTCTTACACTCTACTACACTGTCATACACTCTGTTACTGTCTCGTACACTCTGTTACTGTCTCTTACACTCTGTTACTGTCTCCTATACTCTGTTACACTCTCTTACACTCTGCTGCTGTCTCATATACTCTGTTACTGTCTCTTACACTCTGTTACTGTCTCTTACACTCTCTTAGAATCTGTTACACTCTCTTACACGCTGTTACACTCTCTTACACTCTGTTACACCCTCTTACACAATGTTACTGTCTCTTACACTCTCTTACACTCTGCTACTGTCTCTTACATTCTGTTACTGTCACTTACACTCTGCTACTGTCTCTTACACTCTGTTACTGTCTCTTTCACTCTGCTACTATCTCTTACGCTCTGTTACTGTCTCTTACACTCTACTACACTGTCATACACTCTGTTACTGTATCTTACACTCTGTTACTGTCTCGTACACTCTGTTACTGTCTCTTACACTCTGTTACTGTCTCCTATACTCTGTTACTGTCTCCTATACTCTGTTACTGTCTCTTACACTCTGTTACTGTCTCTTACACTCTCTTACACTCTCTTACACTCTGCTACTGTCTCTTACACCCTCTTACACTCGGTTACTGTCTCTTACACTCTGTTACACTCTCTTACACTCTGTTACTGTCTCTTACATTCTCTTACACTCTGTTACTGTCTCCTATACTCTGTTACTGTCTCATATACTCTGTTACACTCTCTTACACTCTGCTACTGTCTCATATACTCTGTTACTGTCTCTTACTCTCTGCTACTGTCTCTTACACAGGTTTACGATGTCTACGCGAAGAGATCCCCAAAGACGTTCACAGTATACTGAGATCATTCGGGAGAATGTGATCCTAGAGGACGGTATATGCCATGTGACACTCTCTTACACTCTACTACACTCTACTACACTCTACTACTGTCTCTTTCACTCTGCTACTGTCTCTTACACTCTGTTACTGTCTCTTACACTCTGTTACTGTCTCTTACACTCTGCTACTGTATCTTACACTGTGCTATTGTCTCTTACACTCTGCTACTGTCCATAACACTCTCTTACACTCTGTTACTGTCTATTACACTCTGCTACTGTCTCTTACACTCTCTTACACTATGTTACACTCTCTTACACTCTGCTGATGTCTCTTACACTCTGTTACTGTCTCTTACACTCTGTTACTGTCTCTTACACTCTCCTACACTCTGTTACTGTCTCTTACACTCTCTTACACTCTGCTACTGTCTCTTACACTCTGCTACTCTCTCTTTCACTCTGCTTCTGTCTCTTACACTCTGCTACTGTCTCTTACGCTCTGTTACTGTCTCTTACACTCTACTACACTCTCGTACACTCTGATGCTGTCTCTTACACTCTGTTACTGTCTCGTACACTCTGTTACTGTCTCTTACACTCTGTTACACTCTCTTACACTCTGTTACTGTCTCTTACACTCTCTTACACTCTGTTGCTGTCTCTCACATTCTGTTACTGTCTCTCACATTCTGTTACTGTCTCTTACACTCTCTTACACTCTCTTACACTCTCCTACACTCTGCTACTGTCTCTTACACCCTCTTACACTCTGTTACTGTCTCTTACACTCTCTTACACTCTGTTACACTCTCTTACACGCTGTTACACTCTCTTAGACGCTGTTACACCCTCTTACACACTGTTACTGTCTCTTACACTCTCTTACACTCTGCTACTGTCTCTAACACTCTGTTACTGTCTCTTGCACTCTGCTACTGTCTCTTACACTCTGTTACTGTCTCTTACACTCTGCTACTATCTCTTACGCTCTGTTACTGTCTCTTACACTCTACTACACTGGCATACACTCTGTTACTGTATCTTACACTCTGTTACTGTCTCGTACACTCTGTTACTGTCTCTTACACTCTGTTACACTCTCTTACACTCTGTAACTGTCTCTTACACTCTCTTACACTCTGTTACTGTCTCATATACTTTGTTACTGTCTCCTATACTCTGTTACACTCTCTTACACTCTGCTACTGTCTCATATACTCTGTTACTGTCTCCTACTCTCTGCTACTGTCTCTTACACAGGTTTACGATGTCTACGCGAAAAGATCCCCAAAGACGTTCACAGTATACTGAGATCATTCGGGACTATGTGATCCTAGAGGACGGTATATGCCATGTGACACTCTCTTACACTCTACTACACTCTACTACTGTCTCTTTCACTCTGCTACTGTCTCTTACACTCTGTTACTGTCTCTTACACTCTGCTACTGTATCTTACACTCTGCTATTGTCTCTTACACTCTGCTACTGTCTATAACACTCTCTTACACTCTGTTACTGTCTATTACACTCTGCTTCTGTCTCTTACACTCTCTTACACTATGTTACACTCTCTTACACTCTGCTGCTGTCTCTTACACTCTGTTACTGTCTCTTACACTCTGTTACTGTCTCTTACACTCTCCTACATTCTGTTACTGTCTCTTACACTCTCTTACACTCTGCTACTGTCTTACACTCTGCTACTGTCTCTTACACTCTGCTACTCTCTCTTTCACTCTGCTTCTGTCTCTTACACTCTGCTACTGTCTCTTATGCTCTGTTACTTTCTCTTACACTCTACTACACTCTCGTACACTCTGTTACTGTCTCTTACACTCTGTTACTGTCTCGTACACTCTGTTACTGTCTCGTACACTCTGTTACACTCTCTTACACTCTGTTACTGTCTCTTACACTCTCTTACACTCTGCTGCTGTCTCTTACACTCTGTTACTGTCTCTTACACTCTGTTACTGTCTCATACACTCTGTTACTGTCTCTTACACTCTGTTACTGTCTCCTATACTCTGTTACACTCTCTTATAATCTGCTGCTGTCTCATATACTCTGTTACCGTCTCTTACACTCTGTTACTGTCTCTTACACTCTCTTACACTCTCTTACACTCTCCTACACTCTGCTACTGTCTCTTACACCCTCTTACACTCTGTTACTGTCTCTTACACACTGTTACTGTCTCTTACACTCTCTTACACTCTGCTACTGTCTCTTACACTCTGTTACTGTCTCTTTCACTCTGCTACTGTCTCTTACACTCTGCTACTATCTCTTACGCTCTGTTACTGTCTCTTACACTCTACTACACTGTCATGCACTCTGTTACTGTCTCGTACACTCTGTTACTGTCTCTTACACTCTGTTACTGTCTCCTATACTCTGTTACTGTCTCCTATACTCTGTTACACTCTCTTACACTCTGCTGCTGTCTCATATACTCTGTTACCGTCTCTTACACTCTGTTACTGTCTCTTACACTCTGTTACACTCTCTTACACGCAGTTACACTCTCTTACACGCTGTTACACCCTGTTACACACTGTTACTGTCTGTTACACTCTCTTACACTCTGCTACTGTCTCTTACACTCTGTTACTGTCTCTTACACTCTGCTACTGTCTCTTACACTCTGTTACTGTCTCTTTCACTCTGCTACTGTCTCTTTCACTCTGCTACTGTCTCTTACACTCTGCTACTATCTCTAACGCACTGTCACTGTCTCTTACACTCTACTACACTGTCATACACTCTGTTACTGTATCTTACACTCTGTTACTGTCTCGTACACTCTGTTACTGTCTCTTACACTCTGTTACTGTCTCCTATACTCTGTTACTGTCTCCTATACTCTGTTACTGTCTCCTATACTCTGTTACACTCTCTTACACTCTGCTGCTGTCTCATATACTCTGTTACTGTCTCTTACACTCTGTTACTGTCTCTTACACTCTCTTACACTCTCCTACACTCTGCTACTGCCTTACACCCTCTTACACTCTGTTACTGTCTCTTACATTCTCTTACACTCTGTTACTGTCTCCTATACTCTGTTACCGTCTCTTACTCTCTGCTACTGTCTCTTACACAGGTTTACGATGTCTACACGAAGAGATCCCCAAAGACGTTCACAGTATACTGAGATCATTCTGGACTATGTGATCCTAGAGGACGGTATATGCCATGTGACACTGTCTTACACTCTACTACACTCTACTACACTCTGCTACTGTCTCTTTCACTCTGTTACTGTCTCTTACACTCTGTTACTGTCTCTTACACTCTGCTACTGTCTCTTACACTCTGTTACTGTCTCTTACACTCTACTACACTCTCCTACACTCTGTTACTGTCTCTTACACTCTGTTACTGTCTCATACACTCTGTTACTGTCTCTTACACTCTGCTGCTGTCTCTTACACTCTGTTATTGTCTCTTACACTCTGTTACTGTCTCTTACACTCTCTTACACTCTCCTACACTCTGCTACTGTCTCTTACACCCTCTTACACTCTGTTACTCTCTTACACTCTGTTACTGTCTCTTAAACTCTGCTACTGTCTATAACACTCTCTTACACTCTGTTACTGTCTATTACACTCTGCTACTGTCTCTTAGACTCTCTTACACTCTGTTACACTCTCTTACACTCTGCTGCTGTCTCTTACAGTCTGTTACTGTCTCTTACACTCTGCTACTGTCTATAACACTCTCTTACACTCTGTTACTGTCTATTACACTCTGCTACTGTCTCTTACACTCTCTTACACTATGTTACACTCTCTTACACTCTGCTGCTGTCTCTTACACTCTGTTACTGTCTCTTACACTCTGTTACTGTATCTTACACTCTCCTACACTCTGTTACTGTCTCTTACACTCTCTTACACTCTTTTACATGCTGTTACACTCTCTTACATTTTGTTACTGTCTCTTACACTCTCTTACACTCTGCTACTGTCTCTTACACTCTGCTACTGTCTCTTACACTCTGCTACTCTCTATTTCAGTCTGCTTCTGTCTCGTACACTCTGTTACTGTCTCTTACACTCTCCTACACTCTCGTACACTCTGTTACTGTCTCTTACACTCTGTTACACTCTCTTACACTCTGTTACTGTCTCTTACACTCTCTTACACTCTGCTGCTGTCTCTTACACTCAGTTACTGTCTCTTACACTCTCTTACATTCTGCTGCTGTCTCTTACACTCTGTTACTGTCTCTTACACTCTCTTACACTCTCCTACACTCTGCTACTGTCTCTTACACCCTCTTACACTCTGTTACTGTCTCTTACATTCTCTTACACTCTGTTACACTCTCTTACATGCTGTTACACTTTCTTACACACTGTTACTGTCTCTTACACTCTGTTACTGTCTCCTATACTCTGTTACTGTCTCCTTTACTCTGTTACACTCTCTTACACTATGCTGCTGTCTCATATACTCTGTTACTGTCTCTTACACTCTGTTACTGTCTCTTACACTCTCTTACACTCTGTTACACTCTCTTACACGCTGTTACACTCTCTTACATGCTGTTACACCCTCTTACACACTGTTACCGTATCTTACACTCTCTTACACTCTGCTACTGTCTCTTACACTCTGTTACTGTCTCTTTCACTCTGCTACTGTCTCTTCCACTCTGCTACTATCTCTTACGCTCTGTTATTGTCTCTTACACTTTACTACACTGTCATACACTCTGTTACTGTATCTTACACTCTGTTACTGTCTCGTACACTCTGTTACTGTCTCTTACACTCTGTTACTGTCTCCTATACTCTGTTACACTCTCTTACACTCTGCTGCTGTCTCATATACTCTGTTACTGTCTCTTAAACTCTGTTACTGTCTCTTACACTCTGTTACTGTCTCCTATACTCTGTTACTGTCTCCTATACTCTGTTACTGTCTCCTATACTCTGTTACACTCTCTTACACTCTGCTGCTGTCTCATATACTCTGTTACTGTCTCTTACACTCTGTTACTGTCTCTTACACTCTCTTACACTCTCTTACACTCTCCTACACTCTGCTACTGTCTTACACCCTCTTACACTCTGTTACTGTCTCTTACACTCTGTTACACTCTCTTACACTCTGTTACTGTCTCCTTTACTCTGTTACCGTCTCTTACTCTCTGCTACTGTCTCTTACACAGGTTTATGATGTCTACGCGAAGAGATCCCCAAAGACGTTCACAGTATACTGAGATCATTCTGGACTATGTGATCCTAGAGGACGGTATATGCAATGTGACACTGTCTTACACTCTACTACACTCTACTACACTCTGCTACTGTCTCTTTCACTCTGTTACTGTCTCTTACACTCTGTTACTGTCTCTTACACTCTGTTACTGTCTCTAAAACTCTGCTACTGTCTATAACACTCTCTTACACTCTGTTACTGTCTATTACACTCTGCTACTGTCTCTTACACTCTCTTACACTATGTTACACTCTCTTACACTCTGCTGCTGTCTCTTACACTCTGTTACTGTCTCTTACACTCTGTTACTGTCTCTTACACTCTCCTACACTCTGTTACTGTCTCTTACATTCTCTTACACTCTGTTACACTCTCTTACACGCTGTTACACTCTCTTACACTCTGTTACTGTCTCTTACACTCTCTTACACTCTGCTACTGTCTCTCACACTCTGCCACTGTCTCTTACACTCTGCTACTCTCTGTTTCACTCTGCTTCTGTCTCTTACACTCTGCTACTGTCTCTTACGCTCTGTTACTGTCTCTTACACTCTACTACACTCTCCTACACTCTGTTACTGTCTCTTACACTCTGTTACTGTCTCTTACACTCTCTTACACTCTCTTACACTCTCCTACACTCTGCTACTGTCTCTTACACCCTCTTACACTCTGTTACTGTCTCTTACACTCTCTTACACGCTGTTACACTCTCTTACACGCTGTTACACCCTCTTACACACTGTTACTGTCTCTTACACTCTTACACTCTGCTACTGTCTCTTACACTCTGTTACTGTCTCTTACACTCTGCTACTGTCTCCTACACTCTGTTACTGTCTCTTTCACTCTGCTACTGTCTCTTTCACTCTGCTACTGTCTCTTACACTCTGCTACTATCTCTTACACTCTGTTACTGTCTCTTACACTCTACTACACTGTCATACACTCTGTTACTGTCTCGTACACTCTGTTACTGTCTCTTACACTCTGTTACTGTCTCCTATACTCTGCTGCTGTCTCATATACTCTGTTACACTCTCTTACACTCTGCTGCTTTCTCATATACTCTGTTACTGTCTCTTACACTCTGTTACTGTCTCTTACACTCTGTTACTGTCTATTTCACTCTGCTACTGTCTCTTACACTCTGCTACTATCTCTTACGCTCTGTTACTGTCTCTTCCACTCTACTACACTGTCATACACTCTGTTACTGTATCTTACACTCTGTTACTGTCTCATACACTCTGTTACTGTCTCTTACACTCTGTTACTGTCTCCTATACTCTGATACTGTCTCTTACACTCTGTTACTGTCTCCTATACTCTGTTACTGTCTCCTATACTCTGTTACACTCTCTTACACTCTGCTGCTGTCTCATATACTCTGTTACTGTCTCTTACACTCTGTTACTGTCTCTTACACTCTCTTACCCTCTCCTACACTCTGCTACTGTCTCTTACACTCTCTTACACTCTGTTACACTCTCTTACACGCTGTTACACTCTCTTACACTCTGTTACTGTCTCTTACACTCTGTTACTGTCTCTTACACTCTCTTACACTCTGCTACTGTCTCTCACACTCTGCCACTGTCTCTTACACTCTGCTACTCTCTGTTTCACTCTGCTTCTGTCTCTTACACTCTGCTACCGTCTCTTACGCTCTGTTACTGTCTCTTACACTCTACTACACTCTCTTACACTCTGTTACTGTCTCGTACACTCTGTTACTGTCTCGTACACTCTGTTACTGTCTCTTACACTCTGTTACACTCTCTTACACTCTGTTACTGTATCTTACACTCTCTTACACTCTGCTGCTGTCTCTTACACTCTGTTACTGTCTCTTACACTCTCTTACACTCTCATACACTCTGCTACTGTCTCTTACACCCTCTTACACTCTGTTACTGTCTCTTACACTCTCTTACACTCTGTTACACTCTCTTACACGCTGTTACACCCTCTTACACACTGTTACTGTCTCTTACACTCTGTTACTGTCTCTTACACTCTGCTACTGTCTCCTACACTCTGTTACTGTGTCTTTCACTCTGCTACTGTCTCTTACACTCTGTTACTGTCTCTTACACTCTGCTACTGTCTCCTACACTCTGTTACTGTGTCTTTCACTCTGCTACTGTCTCTTACACTCTGCTACTATCTCTTACGCTCTGTTACTGTCACTTACACTCTACTACACTGTCATACACTCTGTTACTGTCTCTTACACTCTGTTACTGTCTCCTATACTCTGTTACTGTCTCCTATACTCTGTTACACTCTCTTACACTCTGCTGCTGTCTCATATACTCTGTTACTGTCTCTTACACTCTGTTACTGTCTCTTACACTATCTTACACTCTCTTACCCTCTCCTACACTCTGCTACTGTCTCTTACACCCTCTTACACTCTGTTACTGTCTCTTACACTCTCTTACACTCTGTTACATTCTCTTACACGCTGTTACACCCTCTTACACACTGTTACTGTCTCTTACACTCTCTGACACTCTGCTACTGTCTCTTACACTCTGTTACTGTCTCTTTCACTCTGCTACTGTCTCTTCCACTCTGCTACCATCTCTTACGCTCTGTTACTGTCTCTTACACTCTACTACACTGTCATACACTCTGTTACTGTATCTTACACTCTGTTACTGTCTCTTACACTCTGTTACTGTCTCTTACACTCTGTTACTGTCTCCTATACTCTGTTACACTCTCTTACACTCTGCTGCTGTCTCATATACTCTGTTACTGTCTCTTACACTCTGTTACTGTCTCTTACACTCTGTTACACTCTCTTACACTCTGTTACTGTCTCTTACATTCTCTTACACTCTGTTACTGTCTCCTATACTCTGTTACCGTCTCTTACTCTCTGCTACTGTCTCTTACACAGGTTTACGATGTCTACGCGAAGAGATCCCCAAAGACGTTCACAGTATACTGAGATCATTCTGGACTATGTGATCCTAGAGGACGGTATATGCCATGTGACACTGTCTTACACTCTACTACACTCTACTACACTCTGCTACTGTCTCTTTCACTCTGTTACTGTCTCTTACACTCTGTTACTGTCTCTTACACTCTGTTACTGTCTCTTAAACTCTGCTACTGTCTATAACACTCTCTTACACTCTGTTACTGTCTATTACACTCTGCTACTGTCTCTTACACTCTCTTACACTATGTTACACTCTCTTACACTCTGCTGCTGTCTCTTACACTCTGTTACTGTCTCTTACACTCTGTTACTGTCTCTTACACTCTCCTACACTCTGTTACTGTCTCTTACACTCTCTTACACTCTGTTACACTCTCCTACACGCTGTTACACTCTCTTACACTCTGTTACTGTCTCTTACACTCTCTTACACTCTGCTACTGTCTCTCACACTCTGCCACTGTCTCTTACACTCTGCTACTCTCTGTTTCACTCTGCTTCTGTCTCTTACACTCTGCTACTGTCTCTTACGCTCTGTTACTGTCTCTTACACTCTACTACACTCTCCTACACTCTGTTACTGTCTCGTACACTCTGTTACTGTCTCTTACACGCTCTTACACTCTGCTGCTGTCTCTTACACTCTGTTACTGTCTCTTACACTCTGTTACTGTCTCTTACACTCTCTTACACTCTCTTACACTCTCATACACTCTGCTACTGTCTCTTACACCCTCTTACACTCTGTTACTGTCTCTTACACTCTCTTACACTCTGTTACACTCTCTTACACGCTGTTACACCCTCTTACACACTGTTACTGTCTCTTACACTCTTACACTCTGCTACGGTCTCTTACACTCTGTTACTGTCTCTTACACTCTGCTACTGTCTCCTACACTCTGTTACTGTCTCTTTCACTCTGCTACTGTCTTTTACACTCTGCTAAAATCTCTTACGCTCTGTTACTGTCTCTTACACTCTAATACACTGTCATACACACTGTTACTGTCTCGTACACTCTGTTACTGTCTCCTATACTCTGCTGCTGTCTCCTATACTCTGCTGCTGTCTCATATACTCTGTTACACTCTCTTACACTCTGCTGCTGTCTCATATACTCTGTTACTGTCTCTTACACTCTGTTACTGTCTCTTACACTCTGTTACTGTCTATTTCACTCTGCTACTGTCTCTTACACTCTGCTACTATCTCTTACGCTCTGTTACTGTCTCTTACACTCTACTACACTGTCATACTCTCTGTTACTGTATCTTACACTCTGTTACTGTCTCGTACACTTTGTTACTGTCTCTTACACTCTGTTACTGTCTCCTATACTCTGTTACTGTCTCCTATACTCTGTTACACTCACTTACACTCTGTTACACCCTCTTACACACTGTTACTGTCTCTTACACTCTCTTACACGCTGCTACTGTTTCTTACATTCTGTTACTGTCACTTACACTCTGCTACTGTCTCTTACACTCTGTTACTGTCTATTTCACTCTGCTACTGTCTCTTACACTCTGCTACTATCTCTTACGCTCTGTTACTGTCTCTTAAACTCTACTAGACTGTCATACACTCTGTTACTGTATCTTACACTCTGTTACTGTCTCGTACACTCTGTTACTGTCTCTTACACTCTGTTACTGTCTCCTATACTCTGTTACTGTCTCTTACACTCTGTTACTGTCTCCTATACTCTGTTACTGTCTCCTATACTCTGTTACTGTCTCCTATACTCTGTTACACTCTCTTAACTATGCTGCTGTCTTATATACTCTGTTACTGTCTCTTACACTCTGTTAATGTCTCTTACACTCTGTTACTGTCTCCTATACTCTGTTACTGTCTCCTATACTCTGTTACACTCTCTTACACTCTGCTGCTGTCTCATATACTCTGTTACTGTCTCTTACACTCTGTTACTGTCTCTTACACTATCTTACACTCTCTTACCCACTCCTACACTCTGCTACTGTCTCTTACACCCTCTTACACTCTGTTACTGTCTCTTACACTCTCTTACACACTGTTACTGTCTCTTACACTCTCTTACACTCTGCTACTGTCTCTTACCCTCTGTTACTGTCTCTTACACTCTGCTACTGTCTCCTACACTCTGTTACTGTCTCTTTCACTCTGCTACTGTCTCTTACACTCTGCTACTATCTCTTACGCTCTGTTACTGTCTCTTACACTCTACTACACTGTCATACACTCTGTTACTGTCTCGTACACTCTGTTACTGTCTCTTACACTCTGTTACTGTCTCCTATACTCTGTTACTGTCTCCTATACTCTGTTACACTCTCTTACACTCTGCTGCTGTCTCATATACTCTGTTACTGTCTCTTAACTCTGTTACTGTCTCTTACACTCTGCTACTGTATCTTACACTGTGCTATTGTCTCTTACACTCTGCTACTGTCCATAACACTCTCTTACACTCTACTACACTCTACTACACTCTACTACTGTCTCTTTCACTCTGCTACTGTCTCTTACACTCTGTTACTGTCTCTTAACTCTGTTACTGTCTCTTACACTCTGCTACTGTATCTTACACTGTGCTATTGTCTCTTACACTCTGCTACTGTCCATAACACTCTCTTACACTCTGTTACTGTCTATTACACTCTGCTACTGTCTCTTACACTCTCTTACACTATGTTACACTCTCTTACACTCTGCTGCTGTCTCTTACACTCTGTTACTGTCTCTTACACTCTGTTACTGTCTCTTACACTCTCCTACACTCTGTTACTGTCTCTTACACTCTCTTACACTCTGCTACTGTCTCTTTCACTCTGCTACTGTCTCTTACACTCTGCTACTGTCTCTTACACTCTGTTACTGTTGCGTACACTCTGTTACTGTCTCTTACACTCTCTTACACTCTGTTACGGTCTCTTACACTCTGTTACTGTCTCTTACACTCTCCTACACTCTGCTACTGTCTCTTACACTCTCTTACACTATGTTACACTCTCTTACACTTTGCTGCTGTCTCTTACACTCTGCTTCTGTCTCTTACACTCTGCTACTGTCTCTTACGCTCTGTTACTGTCTCTTACACTCTACTACACTCTCGTACACTCTGTTACTGTCTCTTACACTCTGTTACTGTCTCGTACACTCTGTTGCTGTCTCTTACACTCTGTTACACTCTCTTACACTCTGTTACTGTCTCTTACACTCTCTTATACTCTGCTACTGTCTCTTACACTCTGCTACTGTCTCTTACACTCTGCTACTCTCTGTTTCACTCTGCTTCTGTCTCTTACACTCTGCTACTGTCTCTTACGCTCTTTTACTGTCTCTTACACTATATTACACTCTCTTACACTCTGCTGCTGTCTCTTACACTCTGTTACTGTCTCTTACACTCTGTTACTGTCTCTTACACTCTCCTACACTCTGTTACTGTCTCTTACACTCTCTTACACTCTGTTACACTCTCTTACACGCTGTTACACACTCTTACATTCTGTTACTGTCTCTTACACTCTCTTATACTCTGCTACTGTCTCTTACACTCTGCTCCTGTCTCTTACACTCTGCTCCTCTCTCTTTCACTCTGCTTCTGTCTCTTACACTCTGCTACTGTCTCTTACGCTCTGTTACTGTCTCTTACACTCTACTACACTCTCGTACACTCTGTTACTGTCTCTTACACTCTGTTACTGTCGCGTACACTCTGTTACTGTCTCTTACACTCTGTTACACTCTCTTACACTCTGTTACTGTCTCTTACACTCTCTTACACTCTGCTGCTGTCTCTTACACTCTGTTACTGTCTCTTACACTCTGTTACTGTCTCTTACACTCTCTTACACTCTCTTACACTCTCATACACTCTGCTACTGTCTCTTACACCCTCTTACACTCTGTTACTGTCTCTTACACTTTGCTACTGTCTCCTACACTCTGTTACTGTCTCTTTCACTCTGCTACTGTCTCTTACACTCTGCTACTATCTCTTACGCTCTGTTACTGTCTCTTACACTCTACTACACTGTCATACACTCTGTTACTGTATCTTACACTCTGTTACTGTCTCCTATACTCTGTTACTGTCTCCTACACTCTGTTACTGTCTCTTTCACTCTGCTACTGTCTCTTACACTCTGCTACTATCTCTTACGCTCTGTTACTGTCTCTTACACTCTACTACACTGTCATACACTCTGTTATTGTCTCGTACACTCTGTTACTGTCTCTTACACTCTGTTACTGTCTCCTATACTCTGTTACTGTCTCCTATACTCTGTTACACTCTCTTACACTCTGCTGCTGTCTCATATACTCTGTTACTGTCTCTTACACTCTGTTACTGTCTCTTACACTCTCTTACACTCTCCTACACTCTGCTACTGTCTTACACCCTCTTACACTCTGTTACTGTCTCTTACACTCTGTTACACTCTCTTACACTCTGTTACTGTCTCCTATACTCTGTTACCGTCTCTTACTCTCTGCTACTGTCTCTTACACAGGTTTACGATGTCTACGCGAAGAGATCCCCAAAGACGTTCACAGTATACTGAGATCATTCTGGACTATGTGATCCTAGAGGACGGTATATGCCATGTGACACTCTCTTACACTCTACTACACTCTGCTACTGTCTCTTTTACTCTGTTACTGTCTCTTACACTCTGTTACTGTCTATTACACTCTGCTACTGTCTCTTACACTCTCTTACACTATGTTACACTCTCTTACACTCTGCTGCTGTCTCTTACACTCTGTTACTGTCTCTTACACTCTGTTACTGTCTCTTACACTCTCCTACACGCTGTTACTGTCTCTTACACTCTCTTACACGCTGTTACACTCTCTTACACTCTGTTACTGTCTCTTACACTCTCTTACACTCTGCTACTGTCTCTCACACTCTGCCACTGTCTCTTACACTCTGCTACTCTCTGTTTCACTCTGCTTCTGTCTCTTACACTCTGCTACTGTCTCTTACGCTCTGTTACTGTCTCTTACACTCTACTACACTCTCCTACACTCTGTTACTGTCTCTTACACTCTGTTACTGTCTCGTACACTCTGTTACTGTCTCTTACACTCTGTTACACTCTCTTACACTCTGTTACTGTCTCTTACACTCTCTTACACTCTGCTGCTGTCTCTTACACTCTGTTACTGTCTCTTACACTCTGTTACTGTCTCTTACACTCTCTTACACTCTCTTACACTCTGCTACTGTCTCTTACACCCTCTTACACTCTGTTACTGTCTCTTACACTCTCTTACACTCTGTTACACTCTCTTACACGCTGTTACACCCTCTTACACACTGTTACTGTCTCTTACACTCTGCTACTGTCTCTTACACTCTGTTACTGTCTCTTACACTCTGCTACTGTCTCCTACACTCTGTTACTGTTTCTTTCACTCTGCTACTGTCTCTTACACTCTGCTACTATCTCTTACGCTCTGTTACTGTCTCTTACACTCTACTACACTGTCATACACTCTGTTACTGTCTCGTACACTCTGTTACTGTCTCTTACACTCTGTTACTGTCTCCTATACTCTGCTGCTGTCTCATATACTCTGTTACACTCTCTTACACTCTGCTGCTGTCTCATATACTCTGTTACTGTCTCTTACACTCTGTTACTGTCTCTTACACTCTGTTACTGTCTATTTCACTCTGCTACTGTCTCTTACACTCTGCTACTATCTCTTACGCTCTGTTACTGTCTCTTACACTCTACTACACTGTCATACACTCTGTTACTGTATCTTACACTTTGTTACTGTCTCGTACACTCTGTTACTGTCTCTTACACTCTGTTACTGTCTCCTATACTCTGTTACACTCTCTTACACTCTGTTACACCCTCTTACACACTGTTAGTGTCTCTTACACTCTCTTACAGTCTGCTAATGTCTCTTACATTCTGTTACTGTCACTTACACTCTGCTACTGTCTCTTACACTCTGTTACTGTCTATTTCACTCTGCTACTGTCTCTTACACTCTGCTACTATCTCTTACGCTCTGTTACTGTCTCTTACACTCTACTACACTGTCATACACTCTGTTACTGTCTCGTACACTCTGTTACTGTCTCGTACACTCTGTTACTGTCTCTTACACTCTGTTACTGTCTCCTATACTCTGTTACTGTCTCTTACACTCTGTTACTGTCTCCTAAACTCTGTTACTGTCTCCTATACTCTGTTACACTCTCTTACACTCTGCTGCTGTCTCATATACTCTGTTACTGTCTCTTACACTCTGTTACTGTCTCTTACACTCTCTTACACTCTGTTACACTCTCTTACACGCTGTTACACCCTATTACACACTGTTACTGTCTCTTACACTCTCTTACACTCTGCTACTGTCTCTTACCCTCTGTTACTGTCTCTTACCCTCTGTTACTGTCTCTTACACTCTGCTACTGTCTCCTACACTCTGTTACTGTCTCTTTCACTCTGCTACTGTCTCTTACACTCTGCTACTATCTCATACACTCTGTTACTGTCTCGTACACTCTGTTACTGTCTCTTACACTCTGTTACTGTCTCCTATACTCTGTTACACTCTCTTACACTCTGCTGCAGTCTCATATACTCTGTTACTGTCTCTTACACTCTGTTACTGTCTCTTACACTATCTTACACTCTCTTACCCTCTCCTACACTCTGCTACTGTCTCTTACACCCTCTTACACTCTGTTACTGTCTCTTACACTCTCTTACACTCTGTTACACTCTCTTACACGCTGTTACACCCTCTTACACACTGTTACTGTCTCTTGCACTCTCTTACACTCTGCTACTGTCTCTTTCACTCTGGTACTGTCTCTTCCACTCTGCTACTATCTCTTACGCTCTGTTACTGTCTCTTACACTCTACTACACTGTCATACACTCTGTTACTGTATCTTACACTCTGCTACTGTCTCTTACGCTCTGTTACTGTCTCTTACACTCTACTACACTCTCCTACACTCTGTTACTGTCTCTTACACTCTGTTACTGTCTCATACACTCTGTTACTGTCTCTTACACTCTGCTGCTGTCTCTTACACTCTGTTATTGTCTCTTACACTCTGTTACTGTCTCTTACACTCTCTTACACTCTCCTACACTCTGCTACTGTCTCTTATACCCTCTTACACTCTGTTACTCTCTTACACTCTGTTACTGTCTCTTAAACTCTGCTACTGTCTATAACACTCTCTTACACTCTGTTACTGTCTATTACACTCTGCTACTGTCTCTTAGACTCTCTTACACTCTGTTACACTCTCTTACACTCTGCTGCTGTCTCTTACAGTCTGTTACTGTCTCTTACACTCTGCTACTGTCTATAACACTCTCTTACACTCTGTTACTGTCTATTACACTCTGCTACTGTCTCTTACACTCTCTTACACTATGTTACACTCTCTTACACTCTGCTGCTGTCTCTTACACTCTGTTACTGTCTCTTACACTCTGTTACTGTATCTTACACTCTCCTACACTCTGTTACTGTCTCTTACACTCTCTTACACTCTTTTACATGCTGTTACACTCTCTTACATTTTGTTACTGTCTCTTACACTCTCTTACACTCTGCTACTGTCTCTTACACTCTGCTACTGTCTCTTACACTCTGCTACTCTCTATTTCAGTCTGCTTCTGTCTCGTACACTCTGTTACTGTCTCTTACACTCTCCTACACTCTCGTACACTCTCGTACACTCTGTTACTGTCTCTTACACTCTGTTACACTCTCTTACACTCTATTACTGTCTCTTACACTCTCTTACACTCTGCTGCTGTCTCTTACACTCAGTTACTGTCTCTTACACTCTCTTACATTCTGCTGCTGTCTCTTACACTCTGTTACTGTCTCTTACACTCTCTTACACTCTCCTACACTCTGCTACTGTCTCTTACACCCTCTTACACTCTGTTACTGTCTCTTACATTCTCTTACACTCTGTTACACTCTCTTACATGCTGTTACACTTTCTTACACACTGTTACTGTCTCTTACACTCTGTTACTGTCTCCTATACTCTGTTACTGTCTCCTTTACTCTGTTACACTCTCTTACACTATGCTGCTGTCTCATATACTCTGTTACTGTCTCTTACACTCTGTTACTGTCTCTTACACTCTCTTACACTCTGTTACACTTTCTTACACGCTGTTACACTCTCTTACATGCTGTTACACCCTCTTACACTCTGTTACTGTCTCTTACACTCTGTTACTGTCTCCTATACTCTGTTACTGTCTCCTTTACTCTGTTACACTCTCTTACACTCTGCTGCTGTCTCATATACTCTGTTACTGTCTCTTAAACTCTGTTACTGTCTCTTACACTCTGTTACTGTCTCCTATACTCTGTTACTGTCTCCTATACTCTGTTACTGTCTCCTATACTCTGTTACACTCTCTTACACTCTGCTGCTGTCTCATATACTCTGTTACTGTCTCTTACACTCTGTTACTGTCTCTTACACTCTCTTACACTCTCTTACACTCTCCTACACTCTGCTACTGTCTTACACCCTCTTACACTCTGTTACTGTCTCTTACACTCTGTTACACTCTCTTACACTCTGTTACTGTCTCCTTTACTCTGTTACCGTCTCTTACTCTCTGCTACTGTCTCTTACACAGGTTTATGATGTCTACGCGAAGAGATCCCCAAAGACGTTCACAGTATACTGAGATCATTCTGGACTATGTGATCCTAGAGGACGGTATATGCAATGTGACACTGTCTTACACTCTACTACACTCTACTACACTCTGCTACTGTCTCTTTCACTCTGTTACTGTCTCTTACACTCTGTTACTGTCTCTTACACTCTGTTACTGTCTCTAAAACTCTGCTACTGTCTATAACACTCTCTTACACTCTGTTACTGTCTATTACACTCTGCTACTGTCTCTTACACTCTCTTACACTATGTTACACTCTCTTACACTCTGCTGCTGTCTCTTACACTCTGTTACTGTCTCTTACACTCTGTTACTGTCTCTTACACTCTCCTACACTCTGTTACTGTCTCTTACATTCTCTTACACTCTGTTACACTCTCTTACACGCTGTTACACTCTCTTACACTCTGTTACTGTCTCTTACACTCTCTTACACTCTGCTACTGTCTCTCACACTCTGCCACTGTCTCTTACACTCTGCTACTCTCTGTTTCACTCTGCTTCTGTCTCTTACACTCTGCTACTGTCTCTTACGCTCTGTTACTGTCTCTTACACTCTACTACACTCTCCTACACTCTGTTACTGTCTCTTACACTCTGTTACTGTCTCTTACACTCTCTTACACTCTCTTACACTCTCCTACACTCTGCTACTGTCTCTTACACCCTCTTACACTCTGTTACTGTCTCTTACACTCTCTTACACGCTGTTACACTCTCTTACACGCTGTTACACCCTCTTACACACTGTTACTGTCTCTTACACTCTTACACTCTGCTACTGTCTCTTACACTCTGTTACTGTCTCTTACACTCTGCTACTGTCTCCTACACTCTGTTACTGTCTCTTTCACTCTGCTACTGTCTCTTTCACTCTGCTACTGTCTCTTACACTCTGCTACTATCTCTTACACTCTGTTACTGTCTCTTACACTCTACTACACTGTCATACACTCTGTTACTGTCTCGTACACTCTGTTACTGTCTCTTACACTCTGTTACTGTCTCCTATACTCTGCTGCTGTCTCATATACTCTGTTACACTCTCTTACACTCTGCTGCTTTCTCATATACTCTGTTACTGTCTCTTACACTCTGTTACTGTCTCTTACACTCTGTTACTGTCTATTTCACTCTGCTACTGTCTCTTACACTCTGCTACTATCTCTTACGCTCTGTTACTGTCTCTTACACTCTACTACACTGTCATACACTCTGTTACTGTATCTTACACTCTGTTACTGTCTCATACACTCTGTTACTGTCTCTTACACTCTGTTACTGTCTCCTATACTCTGATACTGTCTCTTACACTCTGTTACTGTCTCCTATACTCTGTTACTGTCTCCTATACTCTGTTACACTCTCTTACACTCTGCTGCTGTCTCATATACTCTGTTACTGTCTCTTACACTCTGTTACTGTCTCTTACACTCTCTTACCCTCTCCTACACTCTGCTACTGTCTCTTACACTCTCTTACACTCTGTTACACTCTCTTACACGCTGTTACACTCTCTTACACTCTGTTACTGTCTCTTACACTCTGTTACTGTCTCTTACACTCTCTTACACTCTGCTACTGTCTCTCACACTCTGCCACTGTCTCTTACACTCTGCTACTCTCTGTTTCACTCTGCTTCTGTCTCTTACACTCTGCTACCGTCTCTTACGCTCTTTTACTGTCTCTTACACTCTACTACACTCTCTTACACTCTGTTACTGTCTCGTACACTCTGTTACTGTCTCGTACACTCTGTTACTGTCTCTTACACTCTGTTACACTCTCTTACACTCTGTTACTGTATCTTACACTCTCTTACACTCTGCTGCTGTCTCTTACACTCTGTTACTGTCTCTTACACTCTCTTACACTCTCATACACTCTGCTACTGTCTCTTACACCCTCTTACACTCTGTTACTGTCTCTTACACTCTCTTACACTCTGTTACACTCTCTTACACGCTGTTACACCCTCTTACACACTGTTACTGTCTCTTACACTCTGTTACTGTCTCTTACACTCTGCTACTGTCTCCTACACTCTGTTACTGTGTCTTTCACTCTGCTACTGTCTCTTACACTCTGTTACTGTCTCTTACACTCTGCTACTGTCTCCTACACTCTGTTACTGTGTCTTTCACTCTGCTACTGTCTCTTACACTCTGCTACTATCTCTTACGCTCTGTTACTGTCACTTACACTCTACTACACTGTCATACACTCTGTTACTGTCTCTTACACTCTGTTACTGTCTCCTATACTCTGTTACTGTCTCCTATACTCTGTTACACTCTCTTACACTCTGCTGCTGTCTCATATACTCTGTTACTGTCTCTTACACTCTGTTACTGTCTCTTACACTATCTTACACTCTCTTACCCTCTCCTACACTCTGCTACTGTCTCTTACACCCTCTTACACTCTGTTACTGTCTCTTACACTCTCTTACACTCTGTTACATTCTCTTACACGCTGTTACACCCTCTTACACACTGTTACTGTCTCTTACACTCTCTGACACTCTGCTACTGTCTCTTACACTCTGTTACTGTCTCTTTCACTCTGCTACTGTCTCTTCCACTCTGCTACCATCTCTTATGCTCTGTTACTGTCTCTTACACTCTACTACACTGTCATACACTCTGTTACTGTATCTTACACTCTGTTACTGTCTCTTACACTCTGTTACTGTCTCTTACACTCTGTTACTGTCTCCTATACTCTGTTACACTCTCTTACACTCTGCTGCTGTCTCATATACTCTGTTACTGTCTCTTACACTCTGTTACTGTCTCTTACACTCTGTTACACTCTCTTACACTCTGTTACTGTCTCTTACATTCTCTTACACTCTGTTACTGTCTCCTATACTCTGTTACCGTCTCTTACTCTCTGCTACTGTCTCTTACACAGGTTTACGATGTCTACTCGAAGAGATCCCCAAAGACGTTCACAGTATACTGAGATCATTCTGGACTATGTGATCCTAGAGGACGGTATATGCCATGTGACACTGTCTTACACTCTACTACACTCTACTACACTCTGCTACTGTCTCTTTCACTCTGTTACTGTCTCTTACACTCTGTTACTGTCTCTTACACTCTGTTACTGTCTCTTAAACTCTGCTACTGTCTATAACACTCTCTTACACTCTGTTACTGTCTATTACACTCTGCTACTGTCTCTTACACTCTCTTACACTATGTTACACTCTCTTACACTCTGCTGCTGTCTCTTACACTCTGTTACTGTCTCTTACACTCTGTTACTGTCTCTTACACTCTCCTACACTCTGTTACTGTCTCTTACACTCTCTTACACTCTGTTACACTCTCCTACACGCTGTTACACTCTCTTACACTCTGTTACTGTCTCTTACACTCTCTTACACTCTGCTACTGTCTCTCACACTCTGCCACTGTCTCTTACACTCTGCTACTCTCTGTTTCACTCTGCTTCTGTCTCTTACACTCTGCTACTGTCTCTTACGCTCTGTTACTGTCTCTTACACTCTACTACACTCTCCTACACTCTGTTACTGTCTCGTACACTCTGTTACTGTCTCTTACACGCTCTTACACTCTGCTGCTGTCTCTTACACTCTGTTACTGTCTCTTACACTCTGTTACTGTCTCTTACACTCTCTTACACTCTCTTACACTCTCATACACTCTGCTACTGTCTCTTACACCCTCTTACACTCTGTTACTGTCTCTTACACTCTCTTACACTCTGTTACACTCTCTTACACGCTGTTACACCCTCTTACACACTGTTACTGTCTCTTACACTCTTACACTCTGCTACGGTCTCTTACACTCTGTTACTGTCTCTTACACTCTGCTACTGTCTCCTACACTCTGTTACTGTCTCTTTCACTCTGCTACTGTCTTTTACACTCTGCTAAAATCTCTTACGCTCTGTTACTGTCTCTTACACTCTAATACACTGTCATACACACTGTTACTGTCTCGTACACTCTGTTACTGTCTCCTATACTCTGCTGCTGTCTCCTATACTCTGCTGCTGTCTCATATACTCTGTTACACTCTCTTACACTCTGCTGCTGTCTCATATACTCTGTTACTGTCTCTTACACTCTGTTACTGTCTCTTACACTCTGTTACTGTCTATTTCACTCTGCTACTGTCTCTTACACTCTGCTACTATCTCTTACGCTCTGTTACTGTCTCTTACACTCTACTACACTGTCATACTCTCTGTTACTGTATCTTACACTCTGTTACTGTCTCGTACACTCTGTTACTGTCTCTTACACTCTGTTACTGTCTCCTATACTCTGTTACTGTCTCCTATACTCTGTTACACTCACTTACACTCTGTTACACCCTCTTACACACTGTTACTGTCTCTTACACTCTCTTACACGCTGCTACTGTTTCTTACATTCTGTTACTGTCACTTACACTCTGCTACTGTCTCTTACACTCTGTTACTGTCTATTTCACTCTGCTACTGTCTCTTACACTCTGCTACTATCTCTTACGCTCTGTCACTGTCTCTTACACTCTACTACACTGTCATACACTCTGTTACTGTATCTTACACTCTGTTACTGTCTCGTACACTCTGTTACTGTCTCTTACACTCTGTTACTGTCTCCTATACTCTGTTACTGTCTCCTATACTCTGTTACACTCTCTTACACTCTGCTGCTGTCTCATATACTCTGTTACTGTCTCTTACACTCTGTTACTGTCTCTTACACTCTCTTACACTCTCTTACACTCTGCTACTGTCTCTTACACTCTGCTACTGTCTCTTACACTCTGCTACTGTCTCTTATGCTCTGTTACTGTCTCTTACACTCTACTACACTCTCGTACACTCTGTTACTGTCTCTTACACTCTGTTACTGTCGCGTACACTCTGTTACTGTCTCTTACACTCTGTTACACTCTCTTACACTCTGTTACTGTCTCTTTCACTCTGCTACTGTCTCTTTCACTCTGCTACTGTCTCTTACACTCTGCTACTATCTCTTACGCTCTGTCACTGTCTCTTACACTCTACTACACTGTCATACACTCTGTTACTGTATCTTACACTCTGTTACTGTCTCGTACACTCTGTTACTGTCTCTTACACTCTGTTACTGTCTCCTATACTCTGTTACTGTCTCCTATACTCTGTTACACTCTCTTACACTCTGCTGCTGTCTCATATACTCTGTTACTGTCTCTTACACTCTGTTACTGTCTCTTACACTCTCTTACCCTCTCCTACACTCTGCTACTGTCTCTTACACCCTCTTACACTCTGTTACTGTCTCTTACACTCTCTTACACTCTCTTACACGCTGTTACACCCTCTTACACACTGTTACTGTCTCTTACACTCTCTTACACTCTGCTACTGTCTCTTACCCTCTGTTACTGTCTCTTACACTATGCTACTGTCTCCTACACTCTGTTACTGTCTCTTTCACTCTGCTGCTGTCTCTTACACTCTGCTACTATCTCTTACGCTCTGTTACTGTCTCTTACACTCTACTACACTGTCATACACTCTGTTACTGTCTCGTACACTCTGTTACTGTCTCTTACACTCTGTTACTGTCTCCTATACTCTGTTACTGTCTCCTATACTCTGTTACACTCTCTTACACTCTGCTGCTGTCTCATATACTCTGTTACTGTCTCTTACACTCTGTTACTGTCTCTTACACTCTCTTACCCTCTCCTACACTCTGCTACTGTCTCTTACACCCTCTTATACTCTGTTACTGTCTCTTACACTCTCTTACACTCTGTTACACTCTCTTACACCCTCTTACACACTGTTACTGTCTCTTACACTCTCTTACACTCTGCTACTGTCTCTTACACTCTGTTACTGTCTCTTTCACTCTGCTACTGTCTCTTCCACTCTGCTACTATCTCTTACGCTCTGTTACTGTCTCTTACACTCTACTACACTGTCATACACTCTGTTACTGTATCTTACACTCTGTTACTGTCTCTTACACTCTGTTACTGTCTCTTACACTCTGTTACTGTCTCCTATACTCTGTTACTGTCTCCTATACTCTGTTACACTCACTTACACTCTGCTGCTGTCTCATATACTCTGTTACTGTCTCTTACACTCTGTTACTGTCTCTTACACTCTCTTACACTCTCTTACACTCTCTTACACTCTCCTACACTCTGCTACTGCCTTACACCCTCTTACACTCTGTTACTGTCTCTTACACTCTGTTACACTCTCTTACACTCTGTTACTGTCTCTTACATTCTCTTACACTCTGTTACTGTCTCCTATACTCTGTTACCGTCTCTTACTTTCTGCTACTGTCTCTTACACAGGTTTACGATGTCTACGCGAAGAGATCCCCAAAGACGTTCACAGTATACTGAGATCATTCTGGACTATGTGATCCTAGAGGACGGTATATGCCATGTGACACTGTCTTACACTCTACTACACTCTGCTACTGTCTCTTTCACTCTGTTACTGTCTCTTACACTCTGTTACTGTCTCTTACACTCTGTTACTGTCTCTTAAACTCTGCTACTGTCTATAACACTCTCTTACACTCTGTCACTGTCTATTACACTCTGCTACTGTCTCTTACACTCTCTTACACTATATTACACTCTCTTACACTCTGCTGCTGTCTCTTACACTCTGTTACTGTCTCTTACACTCTGTTACTGTCTCTTACACTCTCCTACTGTCTCTTACTCTCTCTTACACTCTGTTACACTCTCTTACACGCTGTTACACTCTCTTACACTCTGTTACTGTCTCTTACACTCTCTTACACTCTGCTACTGTCTCTCACACTCTGCCACTGTCTCTTACACTCTGCTACTCTCTGTTTCACTCTGCTTCTGTCTCTTACACTCTGCTACTGTCTCATACGCTCTGTTACTGTCTCTTACACTCTACTACACTTTCCTACACTCTGTTACTGTCTCTTACACTCTGTTACTGTCTCGTACACTCTGTTACTGTCTCTTACACTCTGTTACACTCTCTTACACTCTGTTACTGTCTCTTACACTCTCTTACACTCTGCTGCTGTCTCTTACACTCTGTTACTGTCTCTTACACTCTGTTACTGTCTCTTACACTCTCTTACACTCTCTTACACTCTCCTACACTCTGCTACTGTCTCTTACACCCTCTTACACTCTGTTACTGTCTCTTACACTCTCTTACACTCTGTTACACTCTCTTACACGCTGTTACACCCTCTTACACGCTGTTAAACCCTCTTACACACTGTTACTGTCTCTTACACTCTTACACTCTGCTACTGTCTCTTACACTCTGTTACTGTCTCTTACACTCTGCTACTGTCTCCTACACTCTGTTACTGTCTCTTTCACTCTGCTACTGTCTCTTACACTCTGCTACTATCTCTTACGCTCTGTTACTGTCTCTTACACTCTACTACACTGTCATACACTCTGTTACTGTCTCGTACACTCTGTTACTGTCTCTTACACTCTGTTACTGTCTCCTATACTCTGTTACTGTCTCTTACACTCTGTTACTGTCTATTTCACTCTGCTACTGTCTCTTACACTCTGCTACTATCTCTTACGCTCTGTTACTGTCTCTTACACTCTACTACACTGTCATACACTCTGTTACTGTATCTTACACTCTTTTACTGTCTCGTACAATCTGTTACTGTCTCTTACACTCTGTTACTGTCTCCTATACTCTGTTACTGTCTCCTATACTCTGTTACACTCTCTTACACTCTGTTACACCCTCTTACACACTGTTACTGTCTCTTACACTCTCTTACACTCTGCTACTGTCTCTTACATTCTGTTACTGTCACTTACACTCTGCTACTGTCTCTTACACTCTGTTACTGTCTATTTCACTCTGCTACTGTCTCTTACACTCTGCTACTATCTCTTACGCTCTGTTACTGTCTCTTACACTCTACTACACTGTCATACACTCTGTTACTGTATCTTACACTCTGTTACTGTCTTGTACACTCTGTTACTGTCTCTTACACTCTGTTACTGTCTCCTATACTCTGTTACTGTCTCTTACACTCTGTTACTGTCTCCTATACTCTGTTACTGTCTCGTACACTCTGTTACTGTCTCTTACACTCTGTTACTGTCTCCTATACTCTGTTATACTCTCTTACACTCTGCTGTTGTCTCATATACTCTGTTACTCTCTCTTACACTCTGTTACTGTCTCTTACACTCTCTTACCCTCTCCTACACTCTGCTACTGTCTCTTACACCCTCTTACACTCTGTTACTGTCTCTTACACTCTCTTACACTCTGTTACACTCTCTTACACGCTGTTACACCCTCTTACACACTGTTACTGTCTCTTACACTCTCTTACACTCTGCTACTGTCTCTTACCCTCTGTTACTGTCTCTTACACTCTGCTACTGTCTCCTACACTCTGTTACTGTCTCTTTCACTCTGCTACTGTCTCTTACACTCTGCTACTATCTCTTACGCTCTGTTACTGTCTCTTACACTCTACTACACTGTCATACACTCTGTTACTGTATCTTACACTCTGTTACTGTCTCGTACACTCTGTTACTGTCTCTTACACTCTGTTACTGTCTCCTATACTCTGTTACTGTCTCTTACACTCTGTTACTGTCTCCTATACTCTGTTACTGTCTCCTATACTCTGTTACACTCTCTTACACTCTGTTACACCCTCTTACACACTGTTACTGTCTCTTACACTCTCTTACACTCTGCTACTGTCTCTTACATTCTGTTACTGTCACTTACACTCTGCTACTGTCTCTTACACTCTGTTACTGTCTATTTCACTCTGCTACTGTCTCTTACACTCTGCTACTATCTCTTACGCTCTGTTACTGTCTCTTACACTCTACTACACTGTCATACACTCTGTTACTGTATCTTTCACTCTGTTACTGTCTTGTACACTCTGTTACTGTCTCTTACACTCTGTTACTGTCTCCTATACTCTGTTACTGTCTCTTACACTCTGTTACTGTCTCCTATACTCTGTTACTGTCTCGTACACTCTGTTACTGTCTCTTACACTCTGTTACTGTCTCCTATACTCTGTTACACTCTCTTACACTCTGCTGCTGTCTCATATACTCTGTTACTCTCTCTTACACTCTGTTACTGTCTCTTACACTCTCTTACCCTCTCCTACACTCTGCTACTGTCTCTTACACCCTCTTACACTCTGTTACTGTCTCTTACACTCTCTTACACTCTGTTACACTCTCTTACATGCTGTTACACCCTCTTACACACTGTTACTGTCTCTTACACTCTCTTACACTCTGCTACTGTCTCTTACCCTCTGTTACTGTCTCTTACACTCTGCTACTGTCTCCTACACTCTGTTACTGTCTCTTTCACTCTGCTACTGTCTCTTACACTCTGCTACTATCTCTTACGCTCTGTTACTGTCTCTTACACTCTACTATACTGTCATACACTCTGTTACTGTCTCGTACACTCTGTTACTGTCTCTTACACTCTGTTACTGTCTCCTATACTCTGTTACTGTCTCCTATACTCTGTTACACTCTCTTACACTCTGCTGCTGTCTCATATACCCTGTTACTGTCTCTTACACTCTGTTACTGTCTCTTACACTATCTTACACTCTCTTACCCTCTCCTACACTCTGCTACTGTCTCTTACACCCTCTTACACTCTGTTACTGTCTCTTACACTCTCTTACACTCTGTTACACTCTCTTACATGCTGTTACACCCTCTTACACACTGTTACTGTCTCTTACACTCTCTTATACTCTGCTACTGTCTCTTACACTCTGTTACTGTCTCTTTCACTCTGCTACTGTCTCTTCCACTCTGCTACTATCTCTTACGCTCTGTTACTGTCTCTTACACTCTACTACACTGTCATACACTCTGTTACTGTATCTTACACTCTGTTACTGTCTTGTACACTCTGTTACTGGCTCTTACACTCTGTTACTGTCTCCTATACTCTGTTACTGTCTCCTATACTCTGTTACACTCTCTTACACTCTGCTGCTGTCTCATATACTCTGTTACTGTCTCTTACACTCTGTTACTGTCTCCTATACTCTGTTACTGTCTCCTATACTCTGTTACACTCTCTTACACTCTGCTGCTGTCTCATATACTCTGTTACTGTCTCTTACACTCTGTTACTGTCTCTTACACTCTCTTACACTCTCTTACACTCTCCTACACTCTGCTACTGTCTTACACCCTCTTACACTCTGTTACTGTCTCTTACACTCTGTTACACTCTCTTACACTCTGTTACTGTCTCTTACATTCTCTTACACTCTGTTACTGTCTCCTATACTCTGTTACCGTCTCTTACTCTCTGCTACTGTCTCTTACACAGGTTTACGATGTCTACGCGAAGAGATCCCCAAAGACGTTCACAGTATACTGAGATCAATCTGGACTATGTGATCCTAGAGGACGGTATATGCCATGTGACACTCTCTTACACTCTACTACACTCTACTACACTCTGCTACTGTCTCTTTCACTCTTTTACTGTCTCTTACACTCTGTTACTGTCTCTTACACTCTGGTACTGTCTCTAACACTCTCTTACACTATGTTACACTCTCTTACACTCTGCTGCTGTCTCTTACACTCTGTTACTGTCTCTTACACTCTCCTACACTCTGTTACTGTCTATTACACTCTCTTACACTCTGTTACACTCTCTTACACGCTGTTACACTCTCTTACACTCTGTTACTGTCTCTTACACTCTCTTACACTCTGCTACTGTCTCTCACACTCTGCCACTGTCTCTTACACTCTGCTACTCTCTGTTTCACTCTGCTTCTGTCTCTTACACTCTGCTACTGTCTCTTACGCTCTGTTACTGTCTCGTACACTCTACTACACTCTCCTACACTCTGTTACTGTCTCTTACACTCTGTTACTGTCTCGTACACTCTGTTACTGTCTCGTACACTCTGTTACTGTCTCTTACACTCTCTTACACTCTGCTGCTGTCTCTTACACTCTGTTATTGTCTCTTACACTCTGTTACTGTCTCTTACACTCTCTTACACTCTCCTACACTCTGCTACTGTCTCTTACACCCTCTTACACTCTGTTACTCTCTTACACTCTGTTACTGTCTCTTAAACTCTGCTACTGTCTATAACACTCTCTTACACTCTGTTACTGTCTATTACACTCTGCTACTGTCTCTTACACTCTCTTACACTATGTTACACTCTGCTACAGTCTATTACACTCTGCTACTGTATCTTACACTCTGCTATTGTCTCTTACACTCTGCTACTGTCTATAACACTCTCTTACACTCTGTTACTGTCTATTACACTCTGCTACTGTCTCTTACACTCTCTTACACTCTGTAACTGTCTCTTACACTCTCTTACACTCTGTTACTGTCTCCTATACTCTGTTACTGTCTCCTATACTCTGTTACACTCTCTTACACTCTGCTACTGTCTCATATACTCTGTTACTGTCTCTTACTCTCTGCTACTGTCTCTTACACCGGTTTACGATGTCTACGCGAAGAGATCCCCAAAGACGTTCACAGTATACTGAGATCATTCGGGACTATGTGATCCTAGAGGACGGTATATGCCATGTGACACTCTCTTACACTCTACTACTGTCTCTTTCACTCTGCTACTGTCTCTTACACTCTGTTACTGTCTCTTACACTCTGTTACTGTCTCTTACACTCTGCTACTGTATCTTACACTGTGGTATTGTCTCTTACACTCTGCTACTGTCCATAACACTCTCTTACACTCTGTTATTGTCTATTACACTCTGCTACTGTCTCTTACACTCTCTTACACTATGTTACACTCTCTTACACTCTCTTACACTCTGTTACTGTCTCTTACACTCTGTTACTGTCTCTTACACTCTCCTACACTCTGTTACTGTCTCTTACACTCTCTTACACTCTGCTACTGTCTCTTACACTATGCTACTGTCTCTTACACTCTGCTACTCTCTCTTTCACTCTGCTTCTGTCTCTTACACTCTGCTACTGTCTCTTACGCTCTGTTACTGTCTCTTACACTCTACTACCCTCTCCTACACTCTGCTACTGTCTCTTACACCCTCTTACACTCTGTTACTGTCACTTACACTCTCTTACACTCTGTTACACTCTCTTACACGCTGTTACACCCTGTTACACACTGTTACTGTCTCTTACACTCTTTTACACTCTGCTACTGTCTCTTACACTCTGTTACTGTCTCTTTCACTCTGCTACTGTCTCTTCCACTCTGCTACTGTCTCTTCCACTCTGCTACTATCTCTTACGCTCTGTTACTGTCTCTTACACTCTACTACACTGTCATACACTCTGTTACTGTCTCGTACACTCTGTTACTGTCTCTTACACTCTGTTACTGTCTCCTATACTCCGTTACTGTCTCCTATACTCTGTTACACTCTCTTACATTCTGCTGCTGTCTCATATACTCTGTTACTGTCTCTTACACTCTGTTACTGTCTCTTACACTCTGTTACTGTCTCTTACACTCTGTTACTGTCTCCTATACTCTGTTACTGTCTCCTATACTCTGTTACACTCTCTTACACTCTGCTGCTGTCTCATATACTCTGTTACTGTCTCTTACACTCTGTTACTGTCTCTTACACTCTCTTACACTCTCCTACACTCTGCTACTGTCTTACACCCTCTTACACTCTGTTACTGTCTCTTACACTCTGTTACACTCTCTTACATTCTGTTACTGTCTCCTATACTCTGTTACCGTCTCTTACTCTCTGCTACTGTCTCTTACACAGGTTTATGATGTCTACGCGAAGAGATCCCCAAAGACGTTCACAGTATACTGAGATCATTCTGGACTATGTGATCCTAGAGGACGGTATATGCCATGTGACACTGTCTTACACTCTACTACACTCTACTACACTCTGCTACTGTCTCTTTCACTCTGTTACTGTCTCTTACACTCTGTTACTGTCTCTTACACTCTGTTACTGTCTCTTAAACTCTGCTACTGTCTATAACACTCTCTTACACTCTGTTACTGTCTATTACACTCTGCTACTGTCTCTTACACTCTCTTACACTATGTTACACTCTCTTACACTCTGCTGCTGTCTCTTACACTCTGTTACTGTCTCTTACACTCTGTTACTGTCTCTTACACTCTCTTATACTCTGCTACTGTCTCTTACACTCTGCTACTGTCTCTTACACTCTGCTCCTCTCTCTTTCACTCTGCTTCTGTCTCTTACACTCTGCTACTGTCTCTTACGCTCTGTTCCTGTCTCTTACACTCTACTACACTCTCGTACACTCTGTTACTGTCTCTTACAATCTGTTACTGTCGCGTACACTCTGTTACTGTCTCTTACACTCTGTTACACTCTCTTACACTCTGTTACTGTCTCTTACACTCTCTTACACTCTGCTGCTGTCTCTTACACTCTGTATCTGTCTCTTACACTCTGTTACTGTCTCTTACACTCTCCTACACTCTGCTACTGTCTCTTACACCCTCTTACACTCTGTTACTGTCTCTTACACTCTGCTACTGTCTCCTACACTCTGTTACTGTCTCTTTCACTCTGCTACTGTCTCTTACACTCTGCTACTATCTCTTACGCTCTGTTACTGTCTCTTACACTCTACTACACTGTCATACACTCTGTTACTGTCTCGTACACTCTGTTACTGTCTCTTACACTCTGTTACTGTCTCTTACACTCTGTTACTGTCTCCTATACTCTGTTACTGTCTCCTATACTCTGTTACACTCTCTTACACTCTGCTGCTGTCTCATATACTCTGTTACTGTCTCTTACACTCTGTTACTGTCTCTTACACTCTCTTACAATCTGTTACACTCTCTTTCACGCTGTTACACTCTCTTACACTCTGTTACACCCTCTTACACACTGTTACTGTCTCTTACACTCTCTTACACTCTGCTACTGTCTCTTACATTCTGTTACTGTCACTGACACTCTGCTACTGTCTCTTACACTCTGTTACTGTCTATTTCACTCTGCTACTGTCTCTTACACTCTGCTACTATCTCTTACGCTCTGTTACTGTCTCTTACACTCTACTACACTGTCATACACTCTGTTACTGTATCTTACACTCTGTTACTGTCTTGTACACTCTGTTACTGTCTCTTACACTCTGTTACTGTCTCCTATACTCTGTTACTGTCTCCTATACTCTGTTACACTCTCTTACACTCTGCTGCTGTCTCATATTCTCTGTTACTGTCTCTTACACTCTGTTACTGTCTCTTACACTCTCTTACACTCTCCTACACTCTGCTACTGTCTCTTACACCCTCTTACACTCTGTTACTGTCTCTTACACTCTCTTACACTCTGTTACACTCTCTTACACGCTGTTACACCCTCTTACACACTGTTACTGTCTCTTACACTCTCTTACACTCTGCTACTGTCTCTTACCCTCTGTTACTGTCTCTTACACTCTGCTACTGTCTCCTACACTCTGTTACTGTCTCTTTCACTCTGTTACTGTCTCCTATACTCTGTTACTGTCTCCTATACTCTGTTACAGTCTCTTACACTCTGCTGCTGTCTCATACACTCTGTTACTGTCTCGTACACTCTGTTACTGTCTCTTACACTCTGTTACTGTCTCCTATACTCTGTTACTGTCTCCTATACTCTGTTACACTCTCTTACACTCTGCTGCTGTCTCATATACTCTGTTACTGTCTCTTACACTCTGTTACTGTCTCTTACACTATCTTACACTCTCTTACCCTCTCCTACACTCTGCTACTGTCTCTTTCACCCTCTTACACTCTGTTACTGTCTCTTACACTCTCTTACACTCTGTTACACTCTCTTACATGCTGTTACACTTTCTTACACATTGTTACTGTCTCTTACACTCTTACACTCTGCTACTGTCTGTTACACTATGTTACTGTCTCTTACACTCTGCTACTGTCTCCTACACTCTGTTACTGTCTCTTTCACTCTGCTACTGTCTCTTACACTCTGCTACTATCTCTTATGCTCTGTTACTGTCTCTTACGCTCTACTACACTGTCATACACTCTGTTACTGTCTCGTACACTCTGTTACTGTCTCCTATACTCTGTTACTGTCTCCTATACTCTGTTACACTCTCTTACACTCTGCTGCTGTCTCATATACTCTGTTACTGTCTCTTACACTCTGTTACTGTCTCTTACACTCTCTTACACTCTGTTACACTCTCTTACGCGCAGTTACACTCTCTTACACGCTGTTACACCCTGTTACACACTGTTACTGTCTGTTACACTCTCTTACACTCTGCTACTGTCTCTTACACTCTGTTACTGTCTCTTACACTCTGCTACTGTCTCTTACACTCTGTTACTGTCTCTTTCACTCTGCTACTGTCTCTTTCACTCTGCTACTGTCTCTTACACTCTGCTACTATCTCTTACGCTCTGTCACTGTCTCTTACACTCTACTACACTGTCATACACTCTGTTACTGTATCTCACACTCTGTTACTGTCTCGTACACTCTGTTCCTGTCTCTTACACTCTGTTACTGTCTCCTATACTCTGTTACTGTCTCCTATACTCTGTTACACTCTCTTACACTCTGCTGCTGTCTCATATACTCTGTTACTGTCTCTTACACTCTGTTACTGTCTCTTACACTCTCTTACACTCTCTTACACTCTGCTACTGTCTCTTTCACTCTGCTACTGTCTCTTTCACTCTGCTACTGTCTCTTTCACTCTGCTACACTCTCGTACACTCTGTTACTGTCTATTACACTCTGTTACTGTCTCTTACACTCTGTTACTGTCTCTTACACTCTGTTACACTCTCTTACACTCTGTTACTGTCTCTTACACTCTGTTACTGTCTCTTACACTCTCCTACACTCTGCTACTGTCTCTTACACTCTCTTACACTATGTTACACTCTCTTACACTTTGCTGCTGTCTCTTACACTCTGCTTCTGTCTCTTACACTCTGCTACTGTCTCTTACGCTCTGTTACTGTCTCTTACACTCTACTACACTCTCGTACACTCTGTTACTGTCTCTTACACTCTGTTACTGTCTCGTACACTCTGTTACTGTCTCTTACACTCTGTTACACTCTCTTACACTCTGTTACTGTCTCTTACACTCTCTTATACTCTGCTACTGTCTCTTACACTCTGCTACTGTCTCTTACACTCTGCTACTCTCTGTTTCACTCTGCTTCTGTCTCTTACACTCTGCTACTGTCTCTTACGCTCTGTTACTGTCTCTTACACTATATTACACTCTCTTACACTCTGCTGCTGTCTCTTACACTCTGTTACTGTCTCTTACACTCTCCTACACTTTGTTACTGTCTCTTACACTCTCTTACACTCTGTTACACTCTCTTACACGCTGTTACACACTCTTACATTCTGTTACTGTCTCTTACACTCTTATACTCTGCTACTGTCTCTTACACTCTGCTACTGTCTCTTACACTCTGCTCCTCTCTCTTTCACTCTGCTTCTGTCTCTTACACTCTGCTACTGTCTCTTACGCTCTGTTACTGTCTCTTACACTCTACTACACTCTCGTACACTCTGTTACTGTCTCTTACACTCTCTTACTGTCGCGTACACTCTGTTACTGTCTCTTACACTCTGTTACACTCTCTTACACTCTGTTACTGTCTCTTACACTCTCTTACACTCTGCTGCTGTCTCTTACACTCTGTTACTGTCTCTTACACTCTGTTACTGTCTCTTACACTCTTTTACACTCTCATACACTCTGCTACTGTCTCTTACACCCTCTTACACGCTGTTACTGTCTCTTACACTCTCTTACACTCTGTTACACTCTCTTACACGCTGTTACACCCTCTTACACACTGTTACTGTCTCTTACACTCTCTTACACTCTGCTACTGTCTCTTACCCTCTGTTACTGTCTCTTTCACTCTGCTACTGTCTCTTACACTCTGCTACTATCTCTTACGCTCTGTTACTGTCTCTTACACTCTACTACACTGTCATACACTCTGTTACTGTCTCGTACACTCTGTTACTGTCTCTTACACTATGTTACTGTCTCCTATACTCTGTTACTGTCTCCTATACTCTGTTACACTCTCTTACACTCTGCTGCTGTCTCATATACTCTTTTACTGTCTCTTACACTCTGTTACTGTCTCTTACACTATCTTACACTCTCTTACCCTCTCCTACACTCTGCTACTGTCTCTTACACCCTCTTTCACTCTGTTACTGTCTCTTACACTCTCTTACACTCTGTTACACTCTCTTACACGCTGTTACACCCTCTTACACACTGTTTCTGTCTCTTACACTCTCTTACACTCTGCTACTGTCTCTTACACTCTGTTACTGTCTCTTTCACTCTGCTACTGTCTCTTCCACTCTGCTACTATCTCTTACGCTCTGTTACTGTCTCTTACACTCTACTACACTGTCATACACTCTGTTACTGTATCTTACACTCTGTTACTGTCTCGTACACTATGTTACTGTCTCTTACACTCTGTTACTGTCTCCTATACTCTGTTACTGTCTCCTATACTCTGTTACACTCTCTTACATTCTGCTGCTGTCTCATATACTCTGTTACTGTCTCTTACACTCTGTTACTGTCTCTTACACTCTCTTACACTCTCTTACACTCTCCTACACTCTGCTACTGTCTCTTACACCCTCTTACACTCTGTTACTGTCTCTTACACTCTCTTACACTCTCTTACACTCTGTTACACTCTCTTACACGCTGTTACACCCTCTTACACACTGTTACTGTCTCTTACACTCTCTTAGACTCTGCTACTGCCTCTTACACTCTGTTACTGTCTCCTACACTCTGCTACTGTCTCCTACACTCTGTTACTGTCTCTTTCACTCTGCTACTGTCTCTTTCACTCTGCTACTGTCTCTTACACTCTGCTACTATCTCTTACGCTCTGTTACTGTCTCTTACACTCTACTACACTGTCATACACTCTGTTACTGTCTCGTACACTCTGTTACTGTCTCTTACACTCTGTTACTGTCTCCTATACTCTGTTACTGTCTCCTATACTCTGTTACACTCTCTTACACTCTGCTGCTGTCTCATATACTCTGTTACTGTCTCTTACACTCTGTTACTGTCTCTTACACTCTCTTACACTCTGTTACACTCTCTTACACGCTGTTACACTCTCTTACACGCTGTTACACCCTGTTACACACTGTTACTGTCTCTTACACTCTCTTACACTCTGCTACTGTCTCTTACACTCTGTTACTGTCTCTTACACTCTGCTACTGTCTTTTACACTCTGTTACTGTCTCTTTCACTCTGCTACTGTCTCTTACACTCTGCTACTATCTCTTACGCTCTGTTACTGTCTCTTACACTCTACTACACTGTCATACACTCTGTTACTGTATCTTACACTCTGTTACTGTCCCGTACACTCTGTTACTGTCTCTTACACTCTGTTACTGTCTCCTATACTCTGTTACTGTCTCCTATACTCTGTTACACTCTCTTACACTCTGCTGCTGTCTCATATACTCTGTTACTGTCTCTTACACTCTGTTACTGTCTCTTACACTCTCTTACACTCTCTTACACTCTCCTACACTCTGCTACTGTCTCTTACACCCTCTTACACTCTGTTACTGTCTCTTACACTCTGTTACACTCTCTTACACTCTGTTACTGTCTCTTACATTCTCTTACACTCTGTTACTGTCTCCTATACTCTGTTACCGTCTCTTACTCTCTGCTACTGTCTCTTACACAGGTTTACGATGTCTACGCGAAGAGATCCCCAAAGACGTTCACAGTATACTGAGATCATTCTGGACTATGTGATCCTAGAGGACGGTATATGCCATGTGACACTCTCTTACACTCTACTACACTCTACTACTGTCTCTTTCACTCTGCTACTGTCTCTTACACTCTGTTACTGTCTCTTACACTCTGTTACTGTCTCTTACACTCTGCTACTGTATCTTACACTGTGGTATTGTCTCTTACACTCTGATACTGTCCATAACACTCTCTTACACTCTGTTACTGTCTATTACACTCTGCTACTGTCTCTTACACTCTCTTACACTATGTTACACTCTCCTACACTCTGTTACTGTCTCTTACACTCTCCTACACTCTGTTACTGTCTCTTACACTCTTTTACACTCTGCTACTGTCTCTTACACTATGCTACTGTCTCTTACACTCTACTACACTCTCGTACACTCTGTTACTGTCTCTTACACTCTGTGACACTCTCTTACACTCTGTTACTGTCTCTTACACTCTCTTACACTCTTCTGCTGTCTCTTACACTCTGTTACTGTCTCTTACACTCTGTTACTGTCTCTTACACTCTCTTACACTCTCCTACACTCTGCTACTGTCTCTTACACCCTCTTACACTCTGTTACTGTCTCTTACACTCTCTTACACGCTGTTACACTCTCTTACACGCTGTTACACTCTCTTACACGCTGTTACACTCTCTTACACGCTGTTACACCCTCTTACACACTGTTACTGTCTCTTACACTCTCTTACACTCTGCTACTGTCTCTTACACTCTGTTACTGTCTCTTTCACTCTGCTACTGTCTCTTACACTCTGCTACTATCTCTTACGCTCTGTTACTGTTTCTTACACTCTACTACACTCTCGTACACTCTGTTACTGTCTCTTACACTCTGTTACTGTCTTGTACACTCTGTTACTGTCTCTTACACTCTGTTACACTCTCTTACACTCTGTTACTGTCTCTTACACTCTCTTACACTCTGTTACACTCTCTTACACGCTGTTACACCCTCTTACACACTGTTACTGTCTCTTACACTCTCTTACACTCTGCTACTGTCTCTTACACTCTGTTACTGTCTCTTACACTCTGCTACTGTCTCCTACACTCTGTTACTGTCTCTTTCACTCTGCTACTGTCTCCTACACTCTGTTACTGTCTCTTTCACTCTGCTACTGTCTCTTGCACTCTGCTACTATCTCTTACGCTCTGTTACTGTCTCTTACACTCTACTACACTGTCATACACTCTGTTACTGTCTCGTACACTCTGTTACTGTCTCTTACACTCTGTTACTGTCTCCTATACTCTGTTACTGTCTCCTATACTCTGTTACACTCTCTTACACTCTGCTGCTGTCTCATATACTCTGTTACTGTCTCTTACACTCTGTTATTGTCTCTTACACTCTCTTACCCTCTCCTACACTCTGCTACTGTCTCTTACACCCTCTTACACTCTGTTACTGTCTCTTACACTCTCTTACACTCTGTTACACTCTCTTACATGCTGTTCCACCCTCTTACACACTGTTACTGTCTCTTACACTCTCTTACACTCTGCTACTGTCTCTTACCCTCTGTTACTGTCTCTTACACTCTGATACTGTCTCCTACACTCTGCTACTGTCTCTTTCACTCTGCTACTGTCTCTTACACTCTGCTACTATCTCTTACGCTCTGTTACTGTCTCTTACACTCTACTACACTGTCATACACTGTGTTACTGTCTCGTACACTCTGTTACTGTCTCTTACACTCTGTTACTGTCTCCTATACTCTGTTACTGTCTCCTATACTCTGTTACACTCTCTTACACTCTGCTGCTGTCTCATATACTCTGTTACTCTCTCTTACACTCTGTTACTGTCTCTTACACTATCTTACACTCTCTTACCCTCTCCTACACTCTGCTACTGTCTCTTACACCCTCTTACACTCTGTTACTGTCTCTTACACTCTCTTACACTCTCTTACAATCTCTTACACTCTCTTACACGCTGTTACTGTCTCTTACACTCTCTTACACTCTGCTACTGTCTCTTACACTCTGCTACTGTCTCTTACACTCTGCTACTGTCTCTTTCACTCTGCTACTGCCTCTTCCACTCTGCTACTATCTCTTACGCTCTGTTACTGTCTCTTACACTCTACTACACTTTCATACACTCTGTTACTGTATCTTACACTCTGTTACTGTCTCGTACACTCTGTTACTGGCTCTTACACTCCGTTACTGTCTCCTATACTCTGTTACTGTCTCCTATACTCTGTTACACTCTCTTACACTCTGCTGCTGTCTCATATACTCTGTTACTGTCTCTTACACTCTGTTACTGTCTCTTACACTCTGTTACTGTCTCCTATACTCTGTTACTGTCTCCTATACTCTGTTACTGTCTCCTATACTCTGTTACACTCTCTTACACTCTGCTGCTGTCTCATATACTCTGTTACTGTCTCTTACACTCTCTTACACTCTCTTACACTCTCCTACACTCTGCTACTGTCTTACACCATCTTACACTCTGTTACTGTCTCTTACACTCTGTTACACTCTCTTACACTCTGTTACTGTCTCTTAAATTCTCTTACACTCTGTTACTATCTCCTATTCTCTGTTACCGTCTCTTACTCTCTGCTACTGTCTCTTACACAGGTTTACGATGTCTACGCGAAGAGATCCCCAAAGACGTTCACAGTATACTGAGATCATTCTGGACTATGTGATCCTAGAGGACGGTATATGCCATGTGACACTCTCTTACACTCTACTACACTCTACTACACTCTGCTACTGTCTCTTTCACTCTGTTACTGTCTCTTACACTCTGTTACTGTCTCTTACACTCTGTTACTGTCTCTTAAACTCTGCTACTGTCTATAACACTCTCTTACACTCTGTTACTGTCTATTACACTCTGCTACTGTCTCTTACACTCTCTTACACTATGTTACACTCTCTTACACTCTGCTGCTGTCTCTTACACTCTGTTACTGTCTCTTACACTCTGTTACTGTCTCTTACACTCTCCTACACTCTGTTACTGTCTCTTACACTCTCTTACACTCTGTTACACTCTCTTACATGCTGTTACACACTCTTACATTCTGTTACTGTCTCTTACACTCTCTTATACTCTGCTACTGTCTCTTACACTCTGGTACTGTCTCTTACACTCTGCTCCTCTCTCTTTCACTCTACTACACTCTCGTACACTCTGTTACTGTCTCTTACACTCTGTTACTGTCGCGTACACTCTGTTACTGTCTCTTACACTCTGTTACACTCTCTTACACTCTGTTACTGTCTCTTACACTCTCTTACACTCTGCTGCTGTCTCTTACACTCTGTTACTGTCTCTTACACTCTGTTACTGTCTCTTACACTCTCATACACTCTGCTACTGTCTCTTACACCCTCTTACACTCTGTTACTGTTTCTTACACTCTCTTACACTCTGTTACACTCTCTTACACGCTGTTACACCCTCTTACACACTGTTACTGTCTCTTACACTCTTACACTCTGTTACTGTCTCTTACACTCTGTTACTGTCTCTTACACTCTGCTACTGTCTCCTACACTCTGTTACTGTCTCTTTCACTCTGCTACTGTCTCTTACACTCTGCTACTATCTCTTACGCTCTGTTACTGTCTCTTACACTCTACTACACTGTCATACACTCTGTTACTGTCTCGTACACTCTGTTACTGTCTCTTACACTCTGTTACTGTCTCCTATACTCTGTTACTGTCTCCTATACTCTGTTACACTCTCTTACACTCTGCTGCTGTCTCATATACTCTGTTACTGTCTCTTACACTCTGTTACTGTCTCTTACACTCTCTTACAATCCGTTACACTCTCTTACACGCTGTTACACTCTCTTACACTCTGTTACACCCTCTTACACACTGTTACTGTCTCTTACACTCTCTTACACTCTGCTACTGTCTCTTACATTCTGTTACTGTCACTGACACTCTGCTACTGTCTCTTACACTCTGTTACTGTCTATTTCACTCTGCTACTGTCTCTTACACTCTGCTACTATCTCTTACGCTCTGTTACTGTCTCTTACACTCTACTACACTGTCATACACTCTGTTACTGTATCTTACACTCTGTTACTCTGTTACTGTCTTGTACACTCTGTTACTGTCTCTTACACTCTGTTACTGTCTCCTATACTCTGTTACTGTCTCCTATACTCTGTTACACTCTCTTACACTCTGCTGCTGTCTCATATACTTTGTTACTGTCTCTTACACTCTGTTACTGTCTCTTACACTCTCTTACACTCTCTTACACGCTGTTACACTCTCTTACACGCTGTTATACCCTGTTACACACTGTTACTGTCTCTTACACTCTGTTACTGTCTCTTACACTCTGCTACTGTCTCTTACACTCTGTTACTGTTTCTTTCACTCTGCTACTGTCTCTTTCACTCTGCTACTGTCTCTTACACTCTGCTACTATCTCTTATGCTCTGTCACTGTCTCTTACACTCTACTACACTGTCATACACTCTGTTACTGTCTCGTACACTCTGTTACTGTCTCTTACACTCTGTTACTGTCTCCTATACTCTGTTACTGTCTCCTATACTCTGTTACTGTCTCCTATACTCTGTTACACTCTCTTACACTCTGCTGCTGTCTCATATACTCTGTTACTGTCTCTTACACTCTGTTACTGTCTCTTACACTCTCTTACACTCTCTTAAACTCTGCTACTGTCTCTTTCACTCTGCTACTGTCTCTTACACTCTGCTACTGTCTCTTATGCTCTGTTACTGTCTCTTACACTCTACTACACTCTCGTACACTCTGTTACTGTCTCTTACACTCTGTTACTGTCGCGTACACTCTGTTACTGTCTCTTACACTCTGTTACACTCTCTTACACTCTGTTACTGTCTCTTTCACTCTGCTACTGTTTCTTTCACTCTGCTACTGTCTCTTACACTCTGCTACTATCTCTTACGCTCTGTCACTGTCTCTTACACTCTACTACACTGTCATACACTCTGTTACTGTCTCGTACACTCTGTTACTGTCTCTTACACTCTGTTACTGTCTCTTACACTCTGTTACTGTCTCCAATACTCTGTTACTGTCTCCTATACTCTGTTACACTCTCTTACACTCTGCTGCTGTCTCATATACTCTGTTACTGTCTCTTACACTCTGTTACTGTCTCTTACACTCTCTTACACTCTCTTACACTCTGATACTGTCTCTTTCACTCTGCTACTGTCTCTTACACTATGCTACTGTCTCTTATGCTCTGTTACTGTCTCTTACACTCTACTACACTCTCGTACACTCTGTTACTGTCTCTTACACTCTGTTACTGTCGCGTACACTCTGTTACTGTCTCTTACACTCTCTTACACTCTGTTACTGTCTCTTACACTCTGTTACTGTCTCTTACACTCTCCTACACTCTGCTACTGTCTCTTACACTCTCTTACACTATGTTACACTCTCTTACACTTTGCTGCTGTCTCTTACACTCTGCTTCTGTCTCTTACACTCTGCTACTGTCTCTTACGCTCTGTTATTGTCTCTTACACTCTACTACACTCTCGTACACTCTGTTACTGTCTCTTACACTCTGTTATTGTCTCGTACACTCTGTTACTGTCTCTTACACTCTGTTACACTCTCTTACACTCTGTTACTGTCTCTTACACTCTCTTATACTCTGCTACTGTCTCTTACACTCTGCTACTGTCTCTTACACTCTGCTACTCTCTGTTTCACTCTGCTTCTGTCTCTTACACTCTGCTACTGTCTCTTACGCTCTGTTACTGTCTCTTACACTATATTACACTCCCTTACACTCTGCTGCTGTCTCTTACACTCTGTTACTGTCTCTTACACTCTGTTACTATCTCTTACACTCTCCTACACTCTGTTACTGTCTCTTACACTCTCTTACACTCTGTTACACTCTCTTACACGCTGTTACACACTCTTACATTCTGTTACTGTCTCTTACACTCTCTTATACTCTGCTACTGTCTCTTACACTCTGCTACTGTCTCTTACACTCTGCTCCTCTCTCTTTCACTCTGCTTCTGTCTCTTACACTCTGCTACTGTCTCTTACGCTCTGTTACTGTCTCTTACATTCTACTACACTCTCGTACACTCTGTTACTGTCTCTTACACTCTGTTACTGTCGCGTACACTCTGTTACTGTCTCTTACACTCTGTTACACTCTCTTACACTCTGTTACTGTCTCTTACACTCTCTTACACTCTGCTGCTGTCTCTTACACTCTGTTACTGTCTCTTACACTCTGTTACTGTCTCTTACACTCTCTTACACTCTCATACACTCTGCTACTGTCTCTTACACCCTCTTACACTCTGTTACTGTCTCTTACACTCTCTTACACTCTGTTACACTCTCTTACATGCTGTTACACCCTCTTACACACTGTTACTGTGTCTTACACTCTTACACTCTGCTACTGTCTCTTACACTCTGCTACTGTCTCTTACACTCTGCTACTGTCTCCTACACTCTGTTACTGTGTCTTTCACTCTGCTACTGTCTCTTACACTCTGCTACTATCTCTTACGCTCTGTTACTGTCACTTACACTCTACTACACTGTCATACACTCTGTTACTGTCTCGTACACTTTGTTACTGTCTCTTACACTCTGTTACTGTCTCCTATACTCTGTTACTGTCTCCTATACTCTGTTACACTCTCTTACACTCTGCTGCTGTCTCATATACTCTGTTACTGTCTCTTACACTATCTTACACTCTCTTACCCTCTCCTACACTCTGCTACTGTCTCTTACACCCTCTTACACTCTGTTACTGTCTCTTACACTCTCTTACACTCTGTTACACTCTCTTACACGCTGTTACACCCTCTTACACACTGTTACTGTCTCTTACACTCTCTGACACTCTGCTACTGTCTCTTACACTCTGTTACTGTCTCTTTCACTCTGCTACTGTCTCTTACACTCTGCTACCATCTCTTACGCTCTGTTACTGTCTCTTACACTCTACTACACTGTCATACACTCTGTTACTGTATCTTACACTCTGTTACTGTCTCGTACACTCTGTTACTGTCTCTTACACTCTGTTACTGTCTCCTATACTCTGTTACTGTCTCCTATACTCTGTTACACTCTCTTACATTCTGCTGCTGTCTCATATACTCTGTTACTGTCTCTTACACTCTGTTACTGTCTCTTACACTCTGTTACTGTCTCCTATACTCTGTTACTGTCTCCTATACTCTGTTACACTCTCTTACACTCTGCTGCTGTCTCATATACTCTGTTACTGTCTCTTACACTCTGTTACTGTCACTCACACTCTCTTACACTCTCTTACACTCTCCTACACTCTGCTACTGCCTTACACCCTCTTACACTCTGTTACTGTCTCTTACACTCTGTTACACTCTCTTACACTCTGTTACTGTCTCTTACATTCTCTTACACTCTGTTACTGTCTCCTATACTCTGTTACCGTCTCTTACTCTCTGCTACTGTCTCTTACACAGGTTTACGATGTCTACGCGAAGAGATCCCCAAAGACATTCACAGTATACTGAGATCATTCTGGACTTTGTGATCCTAGAGGACGGTATATGCCATGTGACACTCTCTGACACTCTACTACACTCTACTACACTCTGCTACTGTCTCTTTCACTCTGTTACTGTCTCTTTCACTCTGTTACTGTCTCTTACACTCTGTTACTGTCTCTTAAACTCTGCTACTGTCTATAACACTCTCTTACACTCTGTTACTGTCTATTGCACTCTGCTACTGTCTCTTACACTCTCTTACACTCTGTTACTGTCTATTACACTCTGCTACTGTCTCTTACACTCTCTTACACTGTTACACTCTCTTACACTCTGCTGCTGTCTCTTACACTCTGTTACTGTCTCTTACACTCTCCTACACTCTGTTACTGTCTCTTACACTCTCTTACACTCTGTTACACTCTCTTACACACTGTTACACTCTCTTACACTCTGTTACTGTCTCTTACACTCTCTTACACTCTGCTACTGTCTCTCACACTCTTCCACTGTCTCTTACACTCTGCTACTCTCTGTTTCACTCTGCTTCTGTCTCTTACACTCTGCTACTGTCTCTTACGCTCTTTTACTGTCTCTTACACTCTACTACACTCTCCTACACTCTGTTACTGTCTCTTACACTCTGTTACTGTCTCGTACACTCTGTTACACTCTCTTACACGCTGTTACACACTCCTACACTCTGTTACTGTCTCTTACACTCTCTTACACTCTGCTGCTGTCTCTTACACTCTGTTACTGTCTCTTACACTCTGTTACTGTCTCTTACACTCTCTTACACTCTCCTATACTCTGCTACTGTCTCTTACACCCTCTTATACTCTGTTACTCTCTTACACTCTGTTACTGTCTCTTAAACTCTGCTACTGTCTATAACACTCTCTTACACTCTGTTACTGTCTATTACACTCTGCTACTGTCTCTTACACTCTCTTACACTCTGTTACTGTCTATTACACTCTGCTACTGTCTCTTACACTCTGTTACTGTCTCTTACACTCTCTTACACTCTGTTACACGCTGTTACACACTCTTACATTCTGTTACTGTCTCTTACACTCTCTTATACTCTGCTACTATCTCTTACACTCTGCTACTGTCTCTTACACTCTGCTACTCTCTGTTTCACTCTGCTTCTGTCTCTTACACTCTGCTACTGTCTCTTACGCTCTGTTACTGTCTCTTACACTATGTTACACTCTCTTACACTCTGCTGCTGTCTCTTACACTCTGTTACTGTCACTTACACTCTGTTACTGTCTCTTACACTCTCCTACACTCTGTCACTGTGTCTTACACTCTCTTACACTCTGTTACACTCTCTTACACGCTGTTACACACTCTTACATTCTGTTACTGTCTCTTACACTCTCTTATACTCTGCTACTGTCTCTTACACTCTGCTCCTCTCTCTTTCACTCTGCTTCTGTCTCTTACGCTCTGTTACTGTCTCTTACACTCTACTACACTCTCGTACACTTTGTTACTGTCTCTTACACTCTGTTACTGTCGCGTACACTCTGTTACTGTCTCTTACACTCTGTTACTGTCTCTTACACTCTGTTACACTCTCTTACACTCTGTTACTGTCTCTTACACTCTGCTGCTGTCTCTTACACTCTGTTACTGTCTCTTACACTCTGTTACTGTCTCTTACACTCTCTTACACTCTCTTACACTCTCATACACTCTGCTGCTGTCTCTTACAACCACTTACACTCTGTTACTGTCTCTTACACTCTCTTACACTCTCTTACACACTGTTACACCCTCTTACACACTGTTACTGTCTTTTACACTCTTATACTCTGCTACTGTCTCTTACACTCTGTTACTGTCTCTTACACTCTGCTACTGTCTCCTACACTCTGTTACTGTCTCTTTCACTCTGCTACTGTCTCTTACACTCTGCTACTATCTCTTACGCTGTGTTACTGTCTCTTACACTCTACTACACTGTCATACACTCTGTTACTGTCTCGTACACTCTGTTACTGTCTCTTACACTCTGTTACTGTCTCCTATACTCTGTTACACTCTCTTACACTCTGCTGCTGTCTCATATACTCTGTTACTGTCTCTTACACTCTGTTACTGTCTCTTACACTCTCTTAGAATCTGTTACACTCTCTTACACGCTGTTACACTCTCTTACACTCTGTTACACCCTCTTACACAATGTTACTGTCTCTTACACTCTCTTACACTCTGCTACTGTCTCTTACATTCTGTTACTGTCACTTACACTCTGCTACTGTCTCTTACACTCTGTTACTGTCTCTTTCACTCTGCTACTATCTCTTACGCTCTGTTACTGTCTCTTACACTCTACTACACTGTCATACACTCTGTTACTGTATCTTACACTCTGTTACTGTCTCGTACACTCTGTTACTGTCTCTTACACTCTGTTACTGTCTCCTATACTCTGTTACTGTCTCCTATACTCTGTTACTGTCTCTTACACTCTGTTACTGTCTCTTACACTCTCTTACACTCTCCTACACTCTGCTACTGTCTCTTACACCCTCTTACACTCGGTTACTGTCTCTTACACTCTGTTATACTCTCTTACACTCTGTTACTGTCTCTTACATTCTCTTACACTCTGTTACTGTCTCCTATACTCTGTTACTGTCTCCTATACTCTGTTACACTCTCTTACACTCTGCTACTGTCTCATATACTCTGTTACTGTCTCTTACTCTCTGCTACTGTCTCTTACACAGGTTTACGATGTCTACGCGAAGAGATCCCCAAAGACGTTCACAGTATACTGAGATCATTCGGGAGAATGTGATCCTAGAGGACGGTATATGCCATGTGACACTCTCTTACACTCTACTACACTCTACTACACTCTACTACTGTCTCTTTCACTCTGCTACTGTCTCTTACACTCTGTTACTGTCTCTTACACTCTGTTACTGTCTCTTACACTCTGCTACTGTATCTTACACTGTGCTATTGTCTCTTACACTCTGCTACTGTCCATAACACTCTCTTACACTCTGTTACTGTCTATTACACTCTGCTACTGTCTCTTACACTCTCTTACACTATGTTACACTCTCTTACACTTTGCTGATGTCTCTTACACTCTGTTACTGTCTCTTACACTCTGTTACTGTCTCTTACACTCTCCTACACTCTGTTACTGTCTCTTACACTCTCTTACACTCTGCTACTGTCTCTTACACTCTGCTACTCTCTCTTTCACTCTGCTTCTGTCTCTTACACTCTGCTACTGTCTCTTACGCTCTGTTACTGTCTCTTACACTCTACTACACTCTCGTACACTCTGTTGCTGTCTCTTACACTCTGTTACTGTCTCGTACACTCTGTTACTGTCTCTTACACTCTGTTACACTCTCTTACACTCTGTTACTGTCTCTTACACTCTCTTACACTATGTTGCTGTCTCTCACATTCTGTTACTGTCTCTCACATTCTGTTACTGTCTCTTACACTCTCTTACACTCTCTTACACTCTCCTACACTCTGCTACTGTCTCTTACACCCTCTTACACTCTGTTACTGTCTCTTACACTCTCTTACACTCTGTTACACTCTCTTACACGCTGTTACACTCTCTTAGACGCTGTTACACCCTCTTACACACTGTTACTGTCTCTTACACTCTCTTACACTCTGCTACTGTCTCTAACACTCTGTTACTGTCTCTTGCACTCTGCTACTGTCTCTTACACTCTGTTACTGTCTCTTACACTCTGCTACTATCTCTTACGCTCTGTTACTGTCTCTTACACTCTACTACACTGGCATACACTCTGTTACTGTATCTTACACTCTGTTACTGTCTCGTACACTCTGTTACTGTCTCTTACACTCTGTTACACTCTCTTACACTCTGTAACTGTCTCTTACACTCTCTTACACTCTGTTACTGTCTCATATACTTTGTTACTGTCTCCTATACTCTGTTACACTCTCTTACACTCTGCTACTGTCTCATATACTCTGTTACTGTCTCCTACTCTCTGCTACTGTCTCTTACACAGGTTTACGATGTCTACGCGAAAAGATCCCCAAAGACGTTCACAGTATACTGAGATCATTCGGGACTATGTGATCCTAGAGGACGGTATATGCCATGTGACACTCTCTTACACTCTACTACACTCTACTACTGTCTCTTTCACTCTGCTACTGTCTCTTACACTCTGTTACTGTCTCTTACACTCTGCTACTGTATCTTACACTCTGCTATTGTCTCTTACACTCTGCTACTGTCTATAACACTCTCTTACACTCTGTTACTGTCTATTACACTCTGCTTCTGTCTCTTACACTCTCTTACACTATGTTACACTCTCTTACACTCTGCTGCTGTCTCTTACACTCTGTTACTGTCTCTTACACTCTGTTACTGTCTCTTACACTCTCCTACACTCTGTTACTGTCTCTTACACTCTCTTACACTCTGCTACTGTCTCTTACACTCTGCTACTGTCTCTTACACTCTGCTACTCTCTCTTTCACTCTGCTTCTGTCTCTTACACTCTGCTACTGTCTCTTATGCTCTGTTACTTTCTCTTACACTCTACTACACTCTCGTACACTCTGTTACTGTCTCTTACACTCTGTTACTGTCTCGTACACTCTGTTACTGTCTCGTACACTCTGTTACACTCTCTTACACTCTGTTACTGTCTCTTACACTCTCTTACACTCTGCTGCTGTCTCTTACACTCTGTTACTGTCTCTTACACTCTGTTACTGTCTCTTACACTCTGTTACTGTCTCCTATACTCTGTTACACTCTCTTATACTCTGCTGCTGTCTCATATACTCTGTTACTGTCTCTTACACTCTGTTACTGTCTCTTACACTCTCTTACACTCTCTTACACTCTCCTACACTCTGCTACTGTCTCTTACACCCTCTTACACTCTGTTACTGTCTCTTACACTCTCTTACACTCTGTTACACTCTCTTACACGCTGTTACACCCTCTTACACACTGTTACTGTCTCTTACACTCTCTTACACTCTGCTACTGTCTCTTACACTCTGTTACTGTCTCTTTCACTCTGCTACTGTCTCTTACACTCTGCTACTATCTCTTACGCTCTGTTACTGTCTCTTACACTCTACTACACTGTCATGCACTCTGTTACTGTCTCGTACACTCTGTTACTGTCTCTTACACTCTGTTACTGTCTCCTATACTCTGTTACTGTCTCCTATACTCTGTTACACTCTCTTACACTCTGCTGCTGTCTCATATACTCTGTTACCGTCTCTTACACTCTGTTACTGTCTCTTACACTCTGTTACACTCTCTTACACGCAGTTACACTCTCTTACACGCTGTTACACCCTGTTACACACTGTTACTGTCTGTTACACTCTCTTACACTCTGTTACTGTCTCTTACACTCTGCTACTGTCTCTTACACTCTGTTACTGTCTCTTTCACTCTGCTACTGTCTCTTTCACTCTGCTACTGTCTCTTTCACTCTGCTACTGTCTCTTACACTCTGCTACTATCTCTAACGCACTGTCACTGTCTCTTACACTCTACTACACTGTCATACACTCTGTTACTGTATCTTACACTCTGTTACTGTCTCGTACACTCTGTTACTGTCTCTTACACTCTGTTACTGTCTCCTATACTCTGTTACTGTCTCCTATACTCTGTTACTGTCTCCTATACTCTGTTACACTCTGCTGCTGTCTCATATACTCTGTTACTGTCTCTTACACTCTGTTACTGTCTCTTACACTCTCTTACACTCTCCTACACTCTGCTACTGCCTTACACCCTCTTACACTCTGTTACTGTCTCTTACATTCTCTTACACTCTGTTACTGTCTCCTATACTCTGTTACCGTCTCTTACTCTCTGCTACTGTCTCTTACACAGGTTTACGATGTCTACACGAAGAGATCCCCAAAGACGTTCACAGTATACTGAGATCATTCTGGACTATGTGATCCTAGAGGACGGTATATGCCATGTGACACTGTCTTACACTCTACTACACTCTACTACACTCTGCTACTGTCTCTTTCACTCTGTTACTGTCTCTTACACTCTGTTACTGTCTCTTACACTCTGCTACTGTCTCTTACACTCTGCTACTCTCTTTTTCACTCTGCTTCTGTCTCTTACACTCTGCTACTGTCTCTTACGCTCTGCTACTGTCTCTTATGCTCTGTTACTGTCTCTTACACTCTACTACACTCTCGTACACTCTGTTACTGTCTCTTACACTCTGTTACTGTCTCGTACACTCTGTTACTGTCTCTTACACTCTCTTACACTCTCTTACACTCTGATACTGTCTCTTACACTATCTTACACTCTGCTGCTGTCTCTTACACTCTGTTACTGTCTCTCACACTCTGTTACTGTCTCTTACACTCTCTTACACTCTCTTACTCTCTCCTACACTCTGCTACTGTCTCTTACACCCTCTTACACTCTGTTACTGTCTCTTACACTCTCTTACACTCTGTTACACTCTCTTACACGCTGTTACACTCTCTTACACGCTGTTAGACGCTGTTACACCCTCTTACACACTGTTACTGTCTCTTACACTCTCTTACACTCTGCTACTGTCTCTAACACTCTGTTACTGTCTTTTGCACTCTGCTACTGTCTCTTACACTCTGCTACTGTCTCTTACACTCTGTTACTCTCTTTTTCACTCTGCTTCTCTCTCTTACACTCTGCTACTGTCTCTTACGCTCTGCTTCTGTCTCTTACGCTCTGTTACTGTCTCTTACACTCTACTACACTCTACTACACTCTGCTACTGTCTCTTTCACTCTGTTACTGTCTCTTACACTCTGTTACTGTCTCTTACACTCTGCTACTGTCTCTTACACTCTGCTACTCTCTTTTTCACTCTGCTTCTGTCTCTTACACTCTGCTACTGTCTCTTACGCTCTGTTACTGTCTCTTACACTCTACTACACTCTCGTACACCCTGTTACTGTCTCTTACACTCTGTTACTGTCTCGTACACTCTGTTACTGTCTCTTACACTCTCTTACACTCTCTTACACTCTGTTACTGTCTCTTACACTCTCTTACACTCTGCTGCTGTCTCTTACACTCTGTTACTGTCTCTCACACTCTGTTACTGTCTCTTACACTCTCTTACACTCTCTTACACTCTCCTACACTCTGCTACTGTCTCTTACACCCTCTTACACTCTGTTACTGTCTCTTACACTCTCTTACACTCTGTTACACTCTCTTACACGCTGTTACACTCTCTTAGACGCTGTTACACCCTCTTACACACTGTTACTGTCTCTTACACTCTCTTACACTCTGCTACTGTCTCTAACACTCTGTTACTGTCTCTTGCACTCTGCTACTGTCTCTTACACTCTGTTACTGTCTCTTACACTCTGTTACTGTCTCTTACGCTCTGCTACTATCTCTTACACTCTACTACACTGGCATACACTCTGTTACTGTATCTTACACTCTGTTACTGTCTCGTACACTCTGTTACTGTCTCTTACACTCTGTTACACTCTCTTACACTCTGTAACTGTCTCTTACACTCTCTTACACTCTGTTACTGTCTCCTATACTTTGTTACTGTCTCCTATACTCTGTTACACTCTCTTACACTCTGCTGCTGTCTCATATACTCTGTTACTGTCTCTTACACTCTGTTACTGTCTCTTATACTCTGTTACTGTCTCCTATACTCTGTTACTGTCTCCTATACTCTGTTACACTCTCTTACACTCTGCTGCTGTCTCATATACTCTGTTACTGTCTCTTACACTCTTACTGTCTCTTACACTCTCTTACACTCTCTTACACTCTCCTACACTCTGCTACTGTCTTACACCATCTTACACTCTGTTACTGTCTCTTACACTCTGTTACACTCTCTTACACTCTGTTACTGTCTCTTACATTCTCTTACACTCTGTTACTATCTCCTATTCTCTGTTACCGTCTCTTACTCTCTGCTACTGTCTCTTACACAGGTTTACGATGTGTACGCGAAGAGATCCCCAAAGACGTTCACAGTATACTGAGATCATTCTGGACTATGTGATCCTAGAGGAATGTATATGCCATGTGACACTCTCTTACACTCTACTACACTCTACTACACTCTTCTACTGTCTCTTTCACTCTGTTACTGTCTGTTACACTCTGTTACTGTCTCTTACACTCTGTTACTGTCTCTTAAACTCTGCTACTGTCTATAACACTCTCTTACACTCTGTTACTGTCTATTACACTCTGCTACTGTCTCTTACACTCTCTTACACTATGTTACACTCTCTTACACTCTGCTGCTGTCTCTTACACTCTGTTACTGTCTCTTACACTCTGTTACTGTCTCTTACTCTCTCCTACACTCTGTTATTGTCTCTTACACTCTCTTACACTCTGTTACACTCTCTTACACGCTGTTACACACTCTAACATTCTGTTACTGTCTCTTACACTCTCTTATACTCTACTACTGTCTCTTACACTCTGCTACTGTCTCTTACACTCTGCTCCTCTCTCTTTCACTCTGCTTCTGTCTCTTACACTCTGCTACTGTCTCTTACGCTCTGTTCCTGTCTCTTACACTCTACTACACTCTCGTACACTCTGTTACTGTCTCTTACACTCTCTTACACTCTGCTGCTGTCTCTTACACTCTGTTACACTCTCTTACACTCTGTTACTGTCTCTTACACTCTCTTACACTCTGCTGCTATCTCTTACACTCTGTTACTGTCTCTTACACTCTGTTACTGTCTCTTACACTCTCCTACACTCTGCTACTGTCTCTTACACCCTCTTACACTCTGTTACTGTCTCTTACACTCTCTTACACGCTGTTACACCCTCTTACACACTTTACTGTCTCTTACACTCTTACACTCTGCTACTGTCTCTTACACTCTGTTACTGTCTCTTACACTCTGCTACTGTCTCCTACACTCTGTTACTGTCTCTTTCACTCTGCTACTGTCTCTTACACTCTGCTACTATCTCTTACGCTCTGTTACTGTCTCTTACACTCTACTACACTGTCATACACTCTGTTACTGTCTCGTACACTCTGTTACTGTCTCCTATACTCTGTTACTGTCTCCTATACTCTGTTACATTCTCTTACACTCTGCTGCTGTCTCATATACTCTGTTACTGTCTCTTACACTCTGTTACTGTCTCTTACTCTCTCCTACACTCTGTTATTGTCTCTTACACTCTCTTACAATCTGTTACACTCTCTTACACGCTGTTACACTCTCTTACACTCTGTTACACCCTCTTACACACTGTTACTGTCTCTTACACTCTCTTACACTCTGCTACTGTCTCTTACATTCTGTTACTGTCACTGACACTCTGCTACTGTCTCTTACACTATGTTACTGTCTATTTCACTCTGCTACTGTCTCTTACACTCTGCTACTATCTCTTACGCTCTGTTACTGTCTCTTACACTCTACTACACTGTCATACACTCTGTTACTGTATCTTACACTCTGTTACTGTCTTGTACACTCTGTTACTGTCTCTTACACTCTGTTACTGTCTCCTATACTCTGTTACTGTCTCCTATACTCTGTTACACTCTCTTACACTCTGCTGCTGTCTCATATTCTCTGTTACTGTCTCTTACACTCTGTTACTGTCTCTTACACTCTCTTACCCTCTCCTACACTCTGCTACTGTCTCTTACACCCTCTTACACTCTGTTACTGTCTCTTACACTCTCTTACACTCTGTTACACTCTCTTACATGCTGTTACACCCACTTACACACTGTTACTGTCTCTTACACTCTCTTACACTCTGCTACTGTCTCTTACCCTCTGTTACTGTCTCTTACACTCTGCTGCTGTCTCATATACTCTGTTACTGTCTCTTACACTCTGTTACTGTCTCTTACACTATCTTACACTCTCTTACCCTCTCCTACACTCTGCTACTGTCTCTTACACCATCTTACACTCTGTTACTGTCTCTTACACTCTGTTACACTCTCTTACACTCTGTTACTGTCTCTTACATTCTCTTACACTCTGTTACTATCTCCTATTCTCTGTTACCGTCTCTTACTCTCTGCTACTGTCTCTTACACAGGTTTACGATGTGTACGCGAAGAGATCCCCAAAGACGTTCACAGTATACTGAGATCATTCTGGACTATGTGATCCTAGAGGAATGTATATGCCATGTGACACTCTCTTACACTCTACTACACTCTACTACACTCTTCTACTGTCTCTTTCACTCTGTTACTGTCTGTTACACTCTGTTACTGTCTCTTACACTCTGTTACTGTCTCTTAAACTCTGCTACTGTCTATAACACTCTCTTACACTCTGTTACTGTCTATTACACTCTGCTACTGTCTCTTACACTCTCTTACACTATGTTACACTCTCTTACACTCTGCTGCTGTCTCTTACACTCTGTTACTGTCTCTTACACTCTGTTACTGTCTCTTACTCTCTCCTACACTCTGTTATTGTCTCTTACACTCTCTTACACTCTGTTACACTCTCTTACACGCTGTTACACACTCTAACATTCTGTTACTGTCTCTTACACTCTCTTATACTCTACTACTGTCTCTTACACTCTGCTACTGTCTCTTACACTCTGCTCCTCTCTCTTTCACTCTGCTTCTGTCTCTTACACTCTGCTACTGTCTCTTACGCTCTGTTCCTGTCTCTTACACTCTACTACACTCTCGTACACTCTGTTACTGTCTCTTACACTCTCTTACACTCTGCTGCTGTCTCTTACACTCTGTTAGACTCTCTTACACTCTGTTACTGTCTCTTACACTCTCTTACACTCTGCTGCTATCTCTTACACTCTGTTACTGTCTCTTACACTCTGTTACTGTCTCTTACACTCTCCTACACTCTGCTACTGTCTCTTACACCCTCTTACACTCTGTTACTGTCTCTTACACTCTCTTACATGCTGTTACACCCTCTTACACACTTTACTGTCTCTTACACTCTTACACTCTGCTACTGTCTCTTACACTCTGTTACTGTCTCTTACACTCTGCTACTGTCTCCTACACTCTGTTACTGTCTCTTTCACTCTGCTACTGTCTCTTACACTCTGCTACTATCTCTTACGCTCTGTTACTGTCTCTTACACTCTACTACACTGTCATACACTCTGTTACTGTCTCGTACACTCTGTTACTGTCTCCTATACTCTGTTACTGTCTCCTATACTCTGTTACATTCTCTTACACTCTGCTGCTGTCTCATATACTCTGTTACTGTCTCTTACACTCTGTTACTGTCTCTTACTCTCTCCTACACTCTGTTATTGTCTCTTACACTCTCTTACAATCTGTTACACTCTCTTACACGCTGTTACACTCTCTTACACTCTGTTACACCCTCTTACACACTGTTACTGTCTCTTACACTCTCTTACACTCTGCTACTGTCTCTTACATTCTGTTACTGTCACTGACACTCTGCTACTGTCTCTTACACTATGTTACTGTCTATTTCACTCTGCTACTGTCTCTTACACTCTGCTACTATCTCTTACGCTCTGTTACTGTCTCTTACACTCTACTACACTGTCATACACTCTGTTACTGTATCTTACACTCTGTTACTGTCTTGTACACTCTGTTACTGTCTCTTACACTCTGTTACTGTCTCCTATACTCTGTTACTGTCTCCTATACTCTGTTACACTCTCTTACACTCTGCTGCTGTCTCATATTCTCTGTTACTGTCTCTTACACTCTGTTACTGTCTCTTACACTCTCTTACCCTCTCCTACACTCTGCTACTGTCTCTTACACCCTCTTACACTCTGTTACTGTCTCTTACACTCTCTTACACTCTGTTACACTCTCTTACATGCTGTTACACCCACTTACACACTGTTACTGTCTCTTACACTCTCTTACACTCTGCTACTGTCTCTTACCCTCTGTTACTGTCTCTTACACTCTGCTGCTGTCTCATATACTCTGTTACTGTCTCTTACACTCTGTTACTGTCTCTTACACTATCTTACACTCTCTTACCCTCTCCTACACTCTGCTACTGTCTCTTACACCCTCTTACACTCTGTTACTGTCTCTTACACTCTCTTACACTCTGTTACACTCTCTTACACGCTGTTACACCCTCTTACACACTGTTACTGTCTCTTACACACTGTTACTGTCTCTTACACTCTCTTACACTCTGCTACTGTCTCTTACACTCTGTTACTGTCTCTTTCACTCTGCTACTATCTCTTACGCTCTGTTACTGTCTCTTACACTCTACTACACTGTCATACACTCTGTTACTGTATCTTACACTCTGTTACTGTCTCGTACACTCTGTTACTGTCTCTTACACTCTGTTACTGTCTCCTATACTCCGTTACTGTCTCCTATACTCTGTTACACTCTCTTACATTCTGCTGCTGTCTCATATACTCTGTTACTGTCTCTTACACTCTGTTACTGTCTCTTACACTCTGTTACTGTCTCCTATACTCTGTTACTGTCTCCTATACTCTGTTACACTCTCTTACACTCTGCTGCTGTCTCATATACTCTGTTACTGTCTCTTACACTCTGTTACTGTCTCTTACACTCTCTTACACTCTCTTACACTCTCCTACACTCTGCTACTGTCTTACACCCTCTTACACTCTGTTCCTGTCTCTTACACTCTGTTACACTCTCTTACACTCTGTTACTGTCTCCTATACTCTGTTACCGTCTCTTACTCTCTGCTACTGTCTCTTACACAGGTTTATGATGTCTACGCGAAGAGATCCCCAAAGACGTTCACAGTATACTGAGATCATTCTGGACTATGTGATCCTAGAGGACGGTATATGCCATGTGACACTGTCTTACACTCTACTACACTCTACTACACTCTGCTACTGTCTCTTTCACTCTGTTACTGTCTCTTACACTCTGTTACTGTCTCTTACACTCTGTTACTGTCTCTTAAACTCTGCTACTGTCTATAACACTCTCTTACACTCTGTTACTGTCTATTACACTCTGCTACTGTCTCTTACACTCTCTTACACTATGTTACACTCTCTTACACTCTGCTGCTGTCTCTTACACTCTGTTACTGTCTCTTACACTCTGTTACTGTCTCTTACACTCTCCTACACTCTGTTACTGTCTCTTACACTCTCTTACACTCTGTTACACTCTCTTACACGCTGTTACACTCTCTTACACTCTGTTACTGTCTCTTACACTCTCTTACACTCTGCTACTGTCTCTCACACTCTGCCACTGTCTCTTACACTCTGCTACTCTCTGTTTCACTCTGCTTCTGTCTCTTACACTCTGCTACTGTCTCTTACGCTCTGTTACTGTCTCTTACACTCTACTACACTCTCCTACACTCTGTTACTGTCTCGTACACTCTGTTACTGTCTCTTACACTCTGTTACACTCTCTTACACTCTGTTACTGTCTCTTACACGCTCTTACACTCTGCTGCTGTCTCTTACACTCTGTTACTGTCTCTTACACTCTGTTACTGTCTCTTACACTCTCTTACACTCTCATACACTCTGCTACTGTCTCTTACACCCTCTTACACTCTGTTACTGTCTCTTACACTCTCTTACACTCTGTTACACTCTCTTACACGCTGTTACACCCTCTTACACACTGTTACTGTCTCTTACACTCTTACACTCTGCTACTGTCTCTTACACTCTGTTACTGTCTTTTACACTCTGCTACTGTCTCCTACACTCTGTTACTGTCTCTTTCACTCTGCTACTGTCTTTTACACTCTGCTAAAATCTCTTACGCTCTGTTACTGTCTCTTACACTCTAATACACTGTCATACACTCTGTTACTGTCTCGTACACTCTGTTACTGTCTCCTATACTCTGCTGCTGTCTCCTATACTCTGCTGCTGTCTCATATACTCTGTTACTGTCTCTTACACTCTGTTACTGTCTCTTACACTCTGTTACTGTCTATTTCACTCTGCTACTGTCTCTTACACTCTGCTACTATCTCTTACGCTCTGTTACTGTCTCTTACACTCTACTACACTGTCATACACTCTGTTACTGTATCTTACACTCTGTTACTGTCTCGTACACTCTGTTACTGTCTCTTACACTCTGTTACTGTCTCCTATACACTGTTACTGTCTCCTATACTCTGTTACACTCACTTACACTCTGTTACACCCTCTTACACACTGTTACTGTCTCTTACACTCTCTTACACTCTGCTACTGTCTATTTCACTCTGCTACTGTCTCTTACACTCTGCTACTATCTCTTACGCTCTGTTACTGTCTCTTAAACTCTACTAGACTGTCATACACTCTGTTACTGTATCTTACACTCTGTTACTGTCTCGTACACTCTGTTACTGTCTCTTACACTCTGTTACTGTCTCCTATACTCTGTTACTGTCTCTTACACTCTGTTACTGTCTCCTATACTCTGTTACTGTCTCCTATACTCTGTTACACTCTCTTAACTCTGCTGCTGTCTCATATACTCTGTTACTGTCTCTTACACTCTGTTACTGTCTCTTACACTCTGTTACTGTCTCTTACACTCTCTTACACTCTCATACACTCTGCTACTGTCTCTTACACCCTCTTACACTCTGTTACTGTCTCTTACACTCTCTTACACTCTGTTACACTCTCTTACACGCTGTTACACCCTCTTACACACTGTTACTGTCTCTTACACTCTTACACTCTGCTACTGTCTCTTACACTCTGTTACTGTCTCTTACACTCTGCTACTGTCTCCTACACTCTGTTACTGTCTCTTTCACTCTGCTACTGTCTTTTACACTCTGCTAAAATCTCTTACGCTCTGTTACTGTCTCTTACACTCTAATACACTGTCATACACTCTGTTACTGTCTCGTACACTCTGTTACTGTCTCCTATACTCTGCTGCTGTCTCCTATACTCTGCTGCTGTCTCATATACTCTGTTACACTCTCTTACACTCTGCTGCTGTCTCATATACTCTGTTACTGTCTCTTACACTCTGTTACTGTCTCTTACACTCTGTTACTGTCTCTTACACTCTGTTACTGTCTATTTCACTCTGCTACTGTCTCTTACACCCTGCTACTATCTCTTACGCTCTGTTACTGTCTCTTACACTCTACTACACTGTCATACACTCTGCTACTGTATCTTACACTCTGTTACTGTCTCGTACACTCTGTTACTGTCTCTTACACTCTGTTACTGTCTCCTATACTCTGTTACTGTCTCCTATACTCTGTTACACTCACTTACACTCTGTTACACCCTCTTACACACTGTTACTGTCTCTTACACTCTCTTACACTCTGCTACTGTCTATTTCACTCTGCTACTGTCTCTTACACTCTGCTACTATCTCTTACGCTCTGTTACTGTCTCTTAAACTCTACTAGACTGTCATACACTCTGTTACTGTATCTTACACTCTGTTACTGTCTCGTACACTCTGTTACTGTCTCTTACACTCTGTTACTGTCTCCTATACTCTGTTACTGTCTCTTACACTCTGTTACTGTCTCCTATACTCTGTTACTGTCTCCTATACTCTGTTACACTCTCTTAACTCTGCTGCTGTCTCATATACTCTGTTACTGTCTCTTACACTCTGTTAATGTCTCTTACACTCTGTTACTGTCTCCTATACTCTGTTACTGTCTCCTATACTCTGTTACACTCTCTTACACTCTGCTGCTGTCTCATATACTCTGTTACTGTCTCTTACACTCTGTTACTGTCTCTTACACTATCTTACACTCTCTTACCCACTCCTACACTCTGCTACTGTCTCTTACACCCTCTTACACTCTGTTACTGTCTATTACACTCTCTTACACACTGTTACTGTCTCTTACACTCTCTTACACTCTGCTACTGTCTCTTACCCTCTGTTACTGTCTCTTACACTCTGCTACTGTCTCCTACACTCTGTTACTGTCTCTTTCACTCTGCTACTGTCTCTTACACTCTGCTACTATCTCTTACGCTCTGTTACTGTCTCTTACACTCTACTACACTGTCATACACTCTGTTACTGTCTCGTACACTCTGTTACTGTCTCTTACACTCTGTTACTGTCTCTTACACTCTGTTACTGTCTCCTATACTCTGTTACTGTCTCCTATACTCTGTTACACTCTCTTACACTCTGCTGCTGTCTCATATACTCTGTTACTGTCTCTTACACTCTGTTACTGTCTCTTACACTCTCTTACACTCTCTTACACTCTCCTACACTCTGCTACTGTCTCTTACACCCTCTTACACTCTGTTACTGTCTCTTACACTCTCTTACACTCTGTTACACTCTCTTACACGCTGTTACACTCTCTTACACGCTGTTACACCCTCTTACACACTATTACTGTCTCTTACACTCTCTTACACTCTGCTACTGTCTCTTACACTCTGTTACTGTCTCTTACACTCTGTTACTGTCTCTTTCACTCTGCTGTCTCTTACACTCTGCTACTATCTCTTACGCTCTGTTACTGTCTCTTACACTCTACTACACTGTCATACGCTCTGTTACTGAATCTTACACTCTGTTACTGTCTCGTACACTCTTTTACTGTCTCTTACACTCTGTTACTGTCTCCTATACTCTGTTACTGTCTCCTATACTCTGTTACACTCTCTTACACTCTGCTGCTGTCTCATATACTCTGTTACTGTCTCTTTCACTCTGTTACTGTCTCTTACACTCTCTTACACTCTGTTACACTCTCTTACATGCTGTTACACCCTCTTACACACTGTTACTGTCTCTTACACTCTCTTACACTCTGCTACTGTCTCTTACACTCTGTTACTGTCTCTTACACTTTGCTACTGTCTCCTACACTCTGTTACTGTCTCTTTCACTCTGCTACTGTCTCTTACACTCTGCTACTATCTCTTATGCTCTGTTACTGTCTCTTACACTCTACTACACTGTCATACACTCTGTTACTGTCTCTTACACTCTGTTACTGTCTCTTACACTCTCTTACACTCTCTTTCCCTCTCCTACACTCTGCTACTGTCTCTTACACCCTCTTACACTCTGTTACTGTCTCTTACACTCTCTTACACTCTGTTACACTCTCTTACACGCTGTTACATCCTCTTACACACTGTTACTGTCTCTTACACTCTCTTACACTCTGCTACTGTCTCTTACACTCTGTTACTGTCTTTTACACTTGTCTACTGTCTCCTACACTCTGTTACTGTCTCTTTCACTCTGCTACTGTCTCTTCCACTCTGCTACTATCTCTTACGCTCTGTTACTGTCTCTTACACTCTACTACACTGTCATACACTCTGTTACTGTCTCGTACACGCTGTTACTGTCTCTTACACTCTGTTACTGTCTCCTATACTCTGTTACTGTCTCCTATACTCTGTTACACTCTCTTACACTCTGCTGCTGTCTCATATACTCTGTTACTGTCTCTTACACTCTGTTACTGTCTCTTACACTCTCTTACACTCTCTTACACTCTCCTACACTCTGCTACTGTCTCTTACACCCTCTTACACTCTGTTACTGTCTCTTACACTCTCTTACACTCTGTTACACTCTCTTACACACTGTTACACCCTCTTACACACTGTTACTGTCTCTTACACTCTCTTACACTCTGCTACTGTCTCTTACACTCTGTTACTGTCTCTTACACTCTGCTACTGTCTCCTACACTCTGTTAATGTCTCTTTCACTCTGCTACTGTCTCTTACACTCTGCTACTATCTCTTACGCTCTGTTACTGTCTCTTACACTCTACTACACTGTCATATACTCTGTTACTGTCTCGTACACTCTGTTACTGTCTCTTACACTCTGTTACTGTCTCCTATACTCTGTTACTGTCTCCTATACTCTGTTACACTCTCTTACACTCTGCTGCTGTCTCATATACTCTGTTACTGTCTCTTACACTCTGTTACTGTCTCTTACACTCTCTTACACTCTGTTACACTCTCTTACACGCTGTTACACTCTCTTACACGCTGTTACACCCTGTTACACACTGTTACTGTCTCTTACACTCTGCTACTGTCTCTTACACTCTGTTACTGTCTCTTACACGCTGCTACTGTCTCTTACACTCTGTTACTGTCTCTTTCACTCTGCTACTGTCTCTTACACTCTGCTACTGTCTCTTACACTCTGTTACTGTCTCTTACACTCTGTTACTGTCTCTTACACTCTGTTACTGTCTCCTATACTCTGTTACACTCTCTTATACTCTGCTGCTGTCTCATATACTCTGTTACTGTCTCTTACACTCTGTTACTGACTCTTACACTCTCTTACACTCTCTTACACTCTCCTACACTCTGCTACTTTCTCTTACACCCTCTTACACTCTGTTACTGTCTCTTACACTCTCTTACACTCTGTTACACTCTCTTACACGCTGTTACACCCTCTTACACACTGTTACTGTCTCTTACACTCTCTTACACTCTGCTACTGTCTCTTACACTCTGTTACTGTCTCTTTCACTCTGCTACTGTCTCTTACACTCTGCTACTATCTCTTACGCTCTGTTACTGTCTCTTACACTCTACTACACTGTCATGCACTCTGTTACTGTCTCGTACACTCTGTTACTGTCTCTTACACTCTGTTACTGTCTCCTATACTCTGTTACTGTCTCCTATACTCTGTTACACTCTCTTACACTCTGCTGCTGTCCCATATACTCTGTTACCATCTCTTACACTCTGTTACTGTCTCTTACACTCTGTTACACTCTCTTACACGCAGTTACACTCTCTTACACGCTGTTACACCCTGTTACACACTGTTACTGTCTGTTACACTCTCTTACACTCTGCTACTGTCTCTTACACTCTGTTACTGTCTCTTACACTCTGCTACTGTCTCTTACACTCTGTTACTGTCTCTTTCACTCTGCTACTGTCTCTTTCACTCTGCTACTGTCTCTTACACTCTGCTACTATCTCTAACGCACTGTCACTGTCTCTTACACTCTACTACACTGTCATACACTCTGTTACTGTATCTTACACTCTGTTACTGTCTCGTACACTCTGTTACTGTCTCTTACACTCTGTTACTGTCTCCTATACTCTGTTACTGTCTCCTATACTCTGTTACTGTCTCCTATACTCTGTTACACTCTCTTACACTCTGCTGCTGTCTCATATACTCTGTTACTGTCTCTTACACTCTGTTACTGTCTCTTACACTCTCTTACACTCTCCTACACTCTGCTACTGTCTCTTACACCCTCTTACACTCTGTTACTGTCTCTTACATTCTCTTACACTCTGTTACTGTCTCCTATACTCTGTTAACGTCTCTTACTCTCTGCTACTGTCTCTTACACAGGTTTACGATGTCTACACGAAGAGATCCCCAAAGACGTTCACAGTATACTGAGATCATTCTGGACTATGTGATCCTAGAGGACGGTATATGCCATGTGACACTGTCTTACACTCTACTACACTCTACTACACTCTGCTACTGTCTCTTTCACTCTGTTACTGTCTCTTACACTCTGTTACTGTCTCTTACACTCTGCTACTGTCTCTTACACTCTGCTACTCTCTTTTTCACTCTGCTTCTGTCTCTTACACTCTGCTACTGTCTCTTACGCTCTGCTACTGTCTCTTACGCTCTGTTACTGTCTCTTACACTCTACTACACTCTCGTACACTCTGTTACTGTCTCTTACACTCTGTTACTGTCTCGTACACTCTGTTACTGTCTCTTACACTCTCTTACACTCTGATACTGTCTCTTACACTATCTTACACTCTGCTGCTGTCTCTTACACTCTGTTACTGTCTCTCACACTCTGTTACTGTCTCTTACACTCTCTTACACTCTCTTACTCTCTCCTACACTCTGCTACTGTCTCTTACACCCTCTTACACTCTGTTACTGTCTCTTACACTCTCTTACACTCTGTTACACTCTCTTACACGCTGTTACACTCTCTTACACGCTGTTACACTCTCTTAGACGCTGTTACACCCTCTTACACACTGTTACTGTCTCTTACACTCTCTTACACTCTGCTACTGTCTCTAACACTCTGTTACTGTCTCTTGCACTCTGCTACTGTCTCTTACACTCTGTTACTGTCTCTTACACTCTCTTACACTCTGTAACTGTCTCTTACACTCTCTTACACTCTGTTACTGTCTCATATACTCTGTTACTGTCTCGTACACTCTGCTACTGTCTCTTACACAGGTTTACGATGTCTACGCGAAGAGATCCCCAAAGACGTTCACAGTATACTGAGATCATTCGGGACTATGTGATCCTAGAGGACGGTATATGCCATGTGACACTCTCTTACACTCTACTACACTCTACTACTGTCTCTTTCACTCTGCTACTGTCTCTTTCACTCTGCTACTGTCTCTTACACTCTGTTACTGTCTCTTACACTCTGTTACTGTCTCTTACACTCTGCTACTGTATCTTACACTCTGCTATTGTCTCTTACACTCTGCTACTGTCTATAACACTCTCTTACACTCTGTTACTGTCTATTACACTCTGCTTCTGTCTCTTACACTCTCTTACACTCTGCTGCTGTCTCTTACACTCTGTTGCTGTCTCCTACACTCTGTTACTGTCTCTTACACTCTGTTACTGTCTCTTACACTCTCCTACACTCTGTTACTGTCTCTTACACTCTCTTACACTCTGCTTCTGTCTCTTACACTCTGCTACTGTCTCTGTTACTGTCTCCTATACTCTGTTACCGTCTCTTACTCTCTGCTACTGTCTCTTACACAGGTTTTCGATGTCTACACGAAGAGATCCCCAAAGACGTTCACAGTATACTGAGATCATTCTGGACTATGTGATCCTAGAGGACGGTATATGCCATGTAACACTGTCTTACACTCTACTACACTCTACTACACTCTGCTACTGTCTCTTTCACTCTGTTACTGTCTCTTACACTCTGTTACTGTCTCTTACACTCTGCTACTGTCTCTTACACTCTGCTACTCTCTTTTTCACTCTGCTTCTGTCTCTTACACTCTGCTACTGTCTCTTACGCTCTGTTACTGTCTCTTACACTCTACTACACTCTCGTACACCCTGTTACTGTCTCTTACACTCTGTTACTGTCTCGTACACTCTGTTACTGTCTCTTACACTCTCTTACACTCTCTTACACTCTGTTACTGTCTCTTACACTCTCTTACACTCTGCTGCTGTCTCTTACACTCTGTTACTGTCTCTCACACTCTGTTACTGTCTCTTACACTCTCTTACACTCTCTTACACTCTCCTACACTCTGCTACTGTCTCTTACACCCTCTTACACTCTGTTACTGTCTCTTACACTCTCTTACACTCTGTTACACTCTCTTACACGCTGTTACACTCTCTTAGACGCTGTTACACCCTCTTACACACTGTTACTGTCTCTTACACTCTCTTACACTCTGCTACTGTCTCTAACACTCTGTTACTGTCTCTTGCACTCTGCTACTGTCTCTTACACTCTGTTACTGTCTCTTACACTCTGTTACTGTCTCTTACGCTCTGCTACTATCTCTTACGCTCTGTTACTGTCTCTTACACTCTACTACACTGGCATACACTCTGTTACTGTATCTTACACTCTGTTACTGTCTCGTACACTCTGTTACTGTCTCTTACACTCTGTTACTGTCTCTTACGCTCTGCTACTATCTCTTACGCTCTGTTACTGTCTCTTACACTCTACTACACTGGCATACACTCTGTTACTGTATCTTACACTCTGTTACTGTCTCGTACACTCTGTTACTGTCTCTTACACTCTGTTACACTCTCTTACACTCTGTAACTGTCTCTTACACTCTCTTACACTCTGTTACTGTCTCCTATACTTTGTTACTGTCTCCTATACTCTGTTACACTCTCTTACACTCTGCTACTGTCTCATATACTCTGTTACTGTCTCTTACTCTCTGCTACTGTCTCTTACACAGGTTTACGATGTCTACGCGAAGAGATCCCCAAAGACGTTCACAGTATACTGAGATCATTTGGGACTATGTGATCCTAGAGGACGGTATATGCCATGTGACACTCTCTTACACTCTACTACACTCTACTACACTCTACTACTGTCTCTTTCACTCTGCTACTGTCTCTTACACTCTGTTACTGTCTCTTACACTCTGTTACTGTCTCTTACACTCTGCTACTGTATCTTACACTCTGCTATTGTCTCTTACACTCTGCTACTGTCTATAACACTCTCTTACACTCTGCTTCTGTCTCTTACACTCTCTTACACTATGTTACACTCTCTTACACTCTGCTGCTGTCTCTTACACTCCGTTACTGTCTCTTACACTCTCCTACACTCTGTTACTGTCTCTTACACTCTCTTACACTCTGCTTCTGTCTCTTACACTCTGCTACTGTTTCTTACGCTCTGTTACTGTCTCTTACACTCTACTACACTCTCGTACACTCTGTTACTGTCTCTTACACTCTGTTACTGTATCGTACACTCTGTTACTGTCTCTTACACTCTGTTACACTCTCTTACACTCTGTTACTGTCTCTTACACTCTCTTACACTCTGCTGCTGTCTCTTACACTATGTTACTGTCTCTTACACTCTGTTACTGTCTCTTACACTCTCCTACACTCTGCTACTGTCTCTTACACCCTCTTACACTCTGTTACTGTCTCTTACACTCTCTTACACGCTATTACACTCTCTTACACGCTGTTACACTCTCTTACACGCTGTTACACCCTGTTACACACTGTTACTGTCTCTTACACTCTCTTACACTCTGCTACTGTCTCTTACACTCTGTTACTGTCTCTTACACTCTGCTTCTGTCTCTTACACTCTGCTACTGTCTTTTACACTCTGTTACTGTCTCTTTCTCTCTGCTACTGTCTCTTACACTCTGCTACTGTCTCTTACGCTCTGTTACTGTCTCTTACACTCTACTACACTGTCATACACTCTGTTACTGTATCTTACACTCTGTTACTGTCTCGTACACTCTGTTACTGTCTCTTACACTCTGTTACTGTCTCCTATACTCTGTTACTGTCTCCTATACTCTGTTACACTCTCTTACACTCTGCTGCTGTCTCATATACTCTGTTACTGTCTCTTACACTGTGTTACTGTCTCTTACACTCTCTTACACTCTCTTACCCTCTCCTACACTGTGCTACTGTCTCTTACACCCTCTTACACTCTGTTACTGTCTCTTACACTCTCTTACACTCTCTTACACTCTGTTACACTCTCTTACACGCTGTTACACCCTCTTACACACTGTTACTGTCTCTTACACTCTCTTACACTCTGCTACTGTCTCTTACACTCTGTTACTGTCTCTTACACTCTGCTACTGTCTCCTACACTCTGTTACTGTCTCTTTCACTCTGCTACTGTCTCTTACACTCTGCTACTATCTCTTACGCTCTGTTACTGTCTCTTACACTCTACTACACTTTCATACACTCTGTTATTGTCTCGTACACTCTGTTACTGTCTCTTACACTCTGTTACTGTCTCCTATACTCTGTTACTGTCTCCTATACTCTGTTACACTCTCTTACACTCTGCTGCTGTCTCATATACTCTGTTACTGTCTCTTACACTCTGTTACTGTCTCTTACACTCTCTTACACTCTCATACACTCTCCTACACTCTGCTACTGTCTCTTACACCCTCTTACACTCTGTTACTGTCTCTTACACTCTGTTACACTCTCTTACACTCTGTTACTGTGTCTTACATTCTCTTACACTCTGTTACTGTCTCCTATACTCTGTTACTGTCTCCTATACTCTGTTACACTCTCTTACACTCTGCTACTGTCTCATATACTCTGTTACTGTCTCTTACTCTCTACTACTGTCTCTTACACAAGTTTACGATGTCTACGCGAAGAGATCCCCAAAGACGTTCACAGTATACTGAGATCATTCGGGAGTATGTGATCCTAGAGGACGGTATATGCCATGTGACACTCTCTTACACTCTACTACACTCTACTACACTCTACTACACTCTACTACTGTCTCTTTCACTCTGCTACTGTCTCTTACACTCTGTTACTGTCTCTTAACTCTGTTACTGTCTCTTACACTCTGCTACTGTATCTTACACTGTGCTATTGTCTCTTACACTCTGCTACTGTCCATAACACTCTCTTACACTCTGTTACTGTCTATTACACTCTGCTACTGTCTCTTACACTCTCTTACACTATGTTACACTCTCTTACACTCTGCTGCTGTCTCTTACACTCTGTTACTGTCTCTTACACTCTGTTACTGTCTCTTACACTCTCCTACACTCTGTTACTGTCTCTTACACTCTCTTACACTCTGCTACTGTCTCTTTCACTCTGCTACTGTCTCTTACACTCTGCTACTGTCTCTTATGCTCTGTTACTGTCTCTTACACTCTGTTACTGTTGCGTACACTCTGTTACTGTCTCTTACACTCTCTTACACTCTGTTACGGTCTCTTACACTCTGTTACTGTCTCTTACACTCTCCTACACTCTGCTACTGTCTCTTACACTCTCTTACACTATGTTACACTCTCTTACACTTTGCTGCTGTCTCTTACACTCTGCTTCTGTCTCTTACACTCTGCTACTGTCTCTTACACTCTCTTACACTCTTTTACATGCTGTTACACTCTCTTACATTTTGTTACTGTCTCTTACACTCTCTTATACTCTGCTACTGTCTCTTACACTCTGCTACTGTCTCTTACACTCTGCTACTCTCTATTTCAGTCTGCTTCTGTCTCGTACACTCTGTTACTGTCTCTTACACTCTCCTACACTCTCGTACACTCTGTTACTGTCTCTTACACTCTGTTACACTCTCTTACACTCTGTTACTGTCTCTTACACTCTCTTACACTCTGCTGCTGTCTCTTACACTCTGTTACTGTCTCTTACACTCTCTTACACTCTGCTGCTGTTTCTTACACTCTGTTACTGTCTCTTACACTCTCTTACACTCTCCTACACTCTGCTACTGTCTCTTACACCCTCTTACACTCTGTTACTGTCTCTTACATTCTCTTACACTCTGTTACACTCTCTTACATGCTGTTACACTTTCTTACACACTGTTACTGTCTCTTACACTCTGTTACTGTCTCCTATACTCTGTTACTGTCTCCTTTACTCTGTTACACTCTCTTACACTATGCTGCTGTCTCATATACTCTGTTACTGTCTCTTACACTCTCTTACACTCTGTTACACTCTCTTACACGCTGTTACACTCTCTTACATGCTGTTACACCCTCTTACACACTGTTACCGTATCTTACACTCTCTTACACTCTGCTACTGTCTCTTACATTCTGTTACTGTCTCTTACACTCTGCTACTGTCTCTTACACTCTGTTACTGTCTCTTTCACTCTGCTACTGTCTCTTCCACTCTGCTACTATCTCTTACGCTCTGTTACTGTCTCTTACACTTTACTACACTGTCATACACTCTGTTACTGTATCTTACACTCTGTTACTGTCTCGTACACTCTGTTACTGTCTCTTACACTCTGTTACTGTCTCCTATACTCTGTTACACTCTCTTACACTCTGCTGCTGTCTCATATACTCTGTTACTGTCTCTTACACTCTGTTACTGTCTCTTACACTCTGTTACTGTCTCCTATACTCTGTTACTGTCTCCTATACTCTGTTACTGTCTACTATACTCTGTTACACTCTCTTACACTCTGCTGCTGTCTCATATACTCTGTTACTGTCTCTTACACTCTGTTACTGTCTCTTACACGCTCTTACACTCTCTTACACTCTCCTACACTCTGCTACTGTCTTACACCATCTTACACTCTGTTACTGTCTCTTACACTCTGTTACACTCTCTTACACTCTGTTACTGTCTCTTACATTCTCTTACACTCTGTTACTATCTCCTATTCTCTGTTACCGTCTCTTACTCTCTGCTACTGTCTCTTACACAGGTTTACGATGTCTACGCGAAGAGATCCCCAAAGACGTTCACAGTATACTGAGATCATTCTGGACTATGTGATCCTAGAGGACGGTATATGCCATGTGACACTCTCTTACACTCTACTACACTCTACTACACTCTGCTACTGTCTCTTAACTCTGTTACTGTCTCTTACACTCTGCTACTGTATCTTACACTGTGCTATTGTCTCTTACACTCTGCTACTGTCCATAACACTCTCTTACACTCTGTTACTGTCTATTACACTCTGCTACTGTCTCTTACACTCTCTTACACTATGTTACACTCTCTTACACTCTGCTGCTGTCTCTTACACTCTGTTACTGTCTCTTACACTCTGTTACTGTCTCTTACACTCTCCTACACTCTGTTACTGTCTCTTACACTCTCTTACACTCTGCTACTGTCTCTTTCACTCTGCTACTGTCTCTTACACTCTGCTACTGTCTCTTATGCTCTGTTACTGTCTCTTACACTCTGTTACTGTTGCGTACACTCTGTTACTGTCTCTTACACTCTCTTACACTCTGTTACGGTCTCTTACACTCTGTTACTGTCTCTTACACTCTCCTACACTCTGCTACTGTCTCTTACACTCTCTTACACTATGTTACACTCTCTTACACTTTGCTGCTGTCTCTTACACTCTGCTTCTGTCTCTTACACTCTGCTACTGTCTCTTACGCTCTGTTACTGTCTCTTACACTCTACTACACTCTCGTACACTCTGTTACTGTCTCTTACACTCTGTTACTGACTCGTACACTCTGTTACTGTCTCTTACACTCTGTTACACTCTCTTACACTCTGTTACTGTCTCTTACACTCTCTTATACTCTGCTACTGTCTCTTACACTCTGCTACTGTCTCTTACACTCTGCTACTCTCTGTTTCACTCTGCTTCTGTCTCTTACACTCTGCTACTGTCTCTTACGCTCTGTTACTGTCTCTTACACTATATTACACTCTCTTACACTCTGCTGCTGTCTCTTACACTCTGTTACTGTCTCTTACACTCTGTTACTGTCTCTTACACTCTCCTACACTCTGTTACTGTCTCTTACACTCTCTTACACTCTGTTACACTCTCTTACACGCTGTTACACACTCTTACATTCTGTTACTGTCTCTTACACTCTCTTATACTCTGCTACTGTCTCTTACACTCTGCTCCTGTCTCTTACACTCTGCTCCTCTCTCTTTCACTCTGCTTCTGTCTCTTACACTCTGCTACTGTCTCTTACGCTCTGTTACTGTCTCTTACACTCTACTACACTCTCGTACACTCTGTTACTGTCTCTTACACTCTGTTACTGTCGCGTACACTCTGTTACTGTCTCTTACACTCTGTTACACTCTCTTACACTCTGTTACTGTCTCTTACACTCTCTTACACTCTGCTGCTGTCTCTTACACTCTGTTACTGTCTCTTACACTCTGTTACTGTCTCTTACACTCTCTTACACTCTCTTACACTCTCATACACTCTGCTACTGTCTCTTACACCCTCTTACACTCTGTTACTGTCTCTTACACTCTCTTACACTCTGTTACACTCTCTTACACGCTGTTACACCCTCTTACACACTGTTACTGTCTCTTACACTCTTACACTCTGCTACTGTCTGTTACACTCTGTTACTGTCTCTTACACTCTGCTACTGTCTCCTACACTCTACTACACTGTCATACACTCTGTTACTGTCTCGTACACTCTGTTACTGTCTCCTATACTCTGTTACTGTCTCCTTTACTCTGTTACACTCTCTTACACTCTGCTGCTGTCTCATACACTCTGTTACTGTCTCTTACACTCTGTTACTGTCTCTTACACTCTCTTACACTCTGTTACACTCTCTTACACGCTGTTACACTCTCTTACATGCTGTTACACCCTCTTACACACTGTTACTGTATCTTACACTCTCTTACACTCTGCTACTTTCTCTTACATTCTGTTACTGTCTCTTACACTCTGCTACTGTCTCTTACACTCTGTTACTGTCTCTTTCACTCTGTTACTGTCTCTTACACTCTACTACACTGTCATACACTCTGTTACTGTATCTTACACTCTGTTACTGTCTCGTACACTCTGTTACTGTCTCTTACACTCTGTTACTGTCTCCTATACTCTGTTACCGTCTCCTATACTCTGTTACACTCTCTTACACTCTGCTGCTGTCTCATATACTCTGTTACTGTCTTTTACACTCTGTTACTGTCTCTTACACTCTCTTACATTCTCTTTCCCTCTCCTACACTCTGCTACTGTCTCTTACACCCTCTTACACTCTGTTTCTGTCTCTTACACTCTCTTACACTCTGTTACACTCTCTTACACGCTGTTACATCCTCTTACACACTGTTACTGTCTCTTACACTCTCTTACACTCTGCTACTGTCTCTTACACTCTGTTACTGTCTTTTACACTTTGCTACTGTCTCCTACACTCTGTTACTGTCTCTTTCACTCTGCTATTGTCTCTTCCACTCTGCTACTATCTCTTACGCTCTGTTACTGTCTCTTACACTCTACTACACTGTCATACACTCTGTTACTGTCTCGTACACGCTGTTACTGTCTCTTACACTCTGTTACTGTCTCTTACACTCTGTTACTGTCTCCTATACTCTGTTACACTCTCTTACATTCTGCTGCTGTCTCATATACTCTGTTACTGTCTCTTATACTCTGTTACTGTCTCTTACACTCTCTTACACTCTCTTACACTCTCCTACACTCTGCTACTGTCTCTTACACCCTCTTACACTCTGTTACTGTCTCTTACACCCTCTTACACTCTGTTACTGTCTCTTACACTCTCTTACACTCTGTTACACTCTCTTACACGCTGTTACACCCTCTTACACACTGTTACTGTCTCTTACACTCTCTTACACTCTGCTACTGTCTCTTACACTCTGTTACTGTCTCTTACACTCTGCTACTGTCTCCTACACTCTGCTACTATCTCTTACGCTCTGTTACTGTCTCTTACACTCTACTACACTGTCATATACTCTGTTACTGTCTCGTACACTCTGTTACTGTCTCTTACACTCTGTTACTGTCTCCTATACTCTGTTACTGTCTCCTATACTCTGTTACACTCTCTTACACTCTGCTGCTGTCTCATATACTCTGTTACTGTCTCTTACACTCTGTTACACCCTCTTACACGCTGTTACACTCTCTTACACGCTGTTACACCCTGTTACACTCTGTTACTGTCTCTTTCACTCTGCTACTGTCTCTTACACTCTGCTACTATCTCTTACGCTCTGTTACTGTCTCTTACACTCTACTACACTGTCATATACTCTGTTACTGTCTCGTACACTCTGTTACTGTCTCTTACACTCTGTTACTGTCTCCTATACTCTGTTACTGTCTCCTATACTCTGTTACACTCTCTTACACTCTGCTGCTGTCTCATATACTCTGCTACTGTCTCTTACACTCTGTTACTGTCTCTTACACGCTGCTACTGTCTCTTACACTCTGTTACTGTCTCTTTCACTCTGCTACTGTCTCTTACACTCTGCTACTGTCTCTTACGCTCTGTTACTGTCTCTTACACTCTACTACACTGTCATACACTCTGTTACAGTATCTTACACTCTGTTACTGTCTCGTACACTCTGTTACTGTCTCTTACACCCTGCTGCTGTCTCATATACTCTGTTACTGTCTCTTACACTCTGTTGCTGTCTCTTACACTCTCTTACACTCTCTTACACTCTCCTACACTCTGCTACTGTCTCTTACACCCTCTTACACTCTGTTACACTCTGTTACTGTCTCTTACATTCTCTTACACTCTGTTACTGTCTCCTATACTCTGTTACCGTCTCTTACTCTCTGCTACTGTCTCTTACACAGGTTTACGATGTCTACGCGAAGAGATCCCCAAAGATGTTCACAGTATACTGAGATCATTCTGGACTATGTGATCCTAGAGGACGGTATGTGCCATGTGACACTCTCTGACACTCTACTACACTCTACTACACTCTGCTACTGTCTCTTTCACTCTGTTACTGTCTCTTACACTCTGTTACTGTCTCTTAAACTCTGCTACTGTCTATAACACTCTCTTACACTCTGTTACTGTCTATTGCACTCTGCTACTGTCTCTTATACTCTCTTACACTCTGTTACTGTCTATTACACTCTGCTACTGTCTCTTACACTCTCTTACACTATGTTACACTCTCTTACACTCTGCTGCTGTCTCTTACACTCTGTTACTGTCTCTTACACTCTGTTACTGTCTCTTACACTCTCCTACATTCTGTTACTGTCTCTTACACTCTCTTACACTCTGTTACACTCTCTTACACGCTGTTACACTCTCTTACACTCTGTTACTGTCTCTTACACTCTCTTACACTCTGCTACTGTCTCTCACACTCTGCCACTGTCTCTTACACTCTGCTACTCTCTGTTTCACTCTGCTTCTGTCTCTTACACTCTGCTACTGTCTCTTACGCTCTTTTACTGTCTCTTACACTCTACTACACTCTCCTACACTCTGTTACTGTCTCTTACACTCTGTTACTGTCTCGTACACTCTGTTACACTCTCTTACACGCTGTAACACACTCTTACACTCTGTTACTGTCTCTTACACTCTCTTACACTCTGCTGCTGTCTCTTACACTCTGTTACTGTCTCTTACACTCTCTTACACTCTCCTACACTCTGCTACTGTCTCTTACACCTTCTTACACTCTGTTACTCTCTTACACTCTGTTACTCTCTCGTAAACTCTGCTACTGTCTATAACACTCTCTTACACTCTGTTACTGTCTATTACACTCTGCTACTGTCTCTTACACTCTCTTACACTCTGTTACTGTCTATTACACTCTGCTACTGTCTCTTACACTCTGTTACTGTCTCTTACACTCTCCTACACTCTGTTACTGTCTCTTACACTCTCTTACACTCTGTTACACGCTGTTACACGCTGTTACACACTCTTACATTCTGTTACTGTCTCTTACACTCTCTTATACTCTGCTACTGTCTCTTACACTCTGTTACTGTTTCCTATACTCTGTTACTGTCTCCTATACTCTGTTACACTCTCTTACACTCTGCTGCTGTCTCATATACTCTGTTACTGTCTCTTACACTCTGTTACTGTCTCTTACTATCTCTTACACTCTCTTACACTCTCCTACACTCTGCTACTGTCTCTTACACCCTCTTACACTCTGTTACTGTCTCTTACACCCTCTTACACTCTGTTACTGTCTCTTACACTCTCTTACACTCTGTTACACTCTCTTACACGCTGTTACACCCTCTTACACACTGTTACTGTCTCTTACACTCTCTTACACTCTGCTACTGTCTCTTACACTCTGTTACTGTCTCTTACACTCTGCTACTGTCTCCTACACTCTGTTACTGTCTCTTTCACTCTGCTACTGTCTCTTACACTCTGCTACTGTCTCTTACACTCTGCTACTATCTCTTACGCTCTGTTACTGTCTCTTACACTCTACTACACTGTCATATACTCTGTTACTGTCTCGTACACTCTGTTACTGTCTCTTACACTCTGTTACTGTCTCCTATACTCTGTTACTGTCTCCTATACTCTGTTACACTCTCTTACACTCTGCTGCTGTCTCATATACTCTGTTACTGTCTCTTACACTCTGTTACACTCTCTTACACGCTGTTACACTCTCTTACACGCTGTTACACCCTGCTACACTCTGTTACTGTCTCTTTCACTCTGCTACTGTCTCTTACACTCTGCTACTATCTCTTACGCTCTGTTACTGTCTCTTACACTCTACTACACTGTCATATACTCTGTTACTGTCTCGTACACTCTGTTACTGTCTCTTACACTCTGTTACTGTCTCCTATACTCTGTTACTGTCTCCTATACTCTGTTACACTCTCTTACACTCTGCTGCTGTCTCATATACTCTGCTACTGTCTCTTACACGCTGCTACTGTCTCTTACACTCTGTTACTGTCTCTTTCACTCTGCTACTGTCTCTTACACTCTGCTACTGTCTCTTACGCTCTGTTACTGTCTCTTACACTCTACTACACTGTCATACACTCTGTTACAGTATCTTACACTCTGTTACTGTCTCGTACACTCTGTTACTGTCTCTTACACCCTGCTGCTGTCTCATATACTCTGTTACTGTCTCTTACACTCTGTTGCTGTCTCTTACACTCTCTTACACTCTCTTACACTCTCCTACACTCTGCTACTGTCTCTTACACCCTCTTACACTCTGTTACACTCTGTTACTGTCTCTTACATTCTCTTACACTCTGTTACTGTCTCCTATACTCTGTTACCGTCTCTTACTCTCTGCTACTGTCTCTTACACAGGTTTACGATGTCTACGCGAAGAGATCCCCAAAGATGTTCACAGTATACTGAGATCATTCTGGACTATGTGATCCTAGAGGACGGTATATGCCATGTGACACTCTCTGACACTCTACTACACTCTACTACACTCTGCTACTGTCTCTTTCACTCTGTTACTGTCTCTTACACTCTGTTACTGTCTCTTAAACTCTGCTACTGTCTATAACACTCTCTTACACTCTGTTACTGTCTATTGCACTCTGCTACTGTCTCTTATACTCTCTTACACTCTGTTACTGTCTATTACACTCTGCTACTGTCTCTTACACTCTCTTACACTATGTTACACTCTCTTACACTCTGCTGCTGTCTCTTACACTCTGTTACTGTCTCTTACACTCTGTTACTGTCTCTTACACTCTCCTACATTCTGTTACTGTCTCTTACACTCTCTTACACTCTGTTACACTCTCTTACACGCTGTTACACTCTCTTACACTCTGTTACTGTCTCTTACACTCTCTTACACTCTGCTACTGTCTCTCACACTCTGCCACTGTCTCTTACACTCTGCTACTCTCTGTTTCACTCTGCTTCTGTCTCTTACACTCTGCTACTGTCTCTTACGCTCTTTTACTGTCTCTTACACTCTACTACACTCTCCTACACTCTGTTACTGTCTCTTACACTCTGTTACTGTCTCGTACACTCTCTTACACGCTGTTACACACTCTTACACTCTGTTACTGTCTCTTACACTCTCTTACACTCTGCTGCTGTCTCTTACACTCTGTTACTGTCTCTTACACTCTCTTACACTCTCCTACTGTCTCTTACACCCTCTTACACTCTGTTACTCTCTTACACTCTGCTACTGTCTATAACACTCTCTTACACTCTGCTACTGTCTCTTACACTCTGTTACTGTCTATTACACTCTGCTACTGTCTCTTACACTCTGTTACTGTCTCTTACACTCTGTTACTGTCTCTTACACTCTCCTACACTCTGTTACTGTCTCTTACACTCTCTTACACTCTGTTACACGCTGTTACACGCTGTTACACGCTCTTACATTCTGTTACTGTCTCTTACACTCTCTTATACTCTGCTACTGTCTCTTACACTCTGCTACTGTCTCTTACACTCTGCTACTCTCTGTTTCACTCTGCTTTTGTCACTTACACTCTGCTACTGTCTCTTACACTCTGTTACTGTCTATTACACTCTGCTACTGTCTCTTACACTCTGTTACTGTCTCTTACACTCTCCTACACTCTGTTACTGTCTCTTACACTCTCTTACACTCTGTTACACGCTGTTACACGCTGTTACACGCTGTTACACGCTCTTACATTCTGTTACTGTCTCTTACACTCTCTTATACTCTGCTACTGTCTCTTACACTCTGCTACTGTCTCTTACACTCTGCTCCTCTCTCTTTCACTCTGCTTCTGTCTCTTACGCTCTGTTACTGTCTCTTACACTCTACTACACTCTCGTACACTTTGTTACTGTCTCTTACACTCTGTTACTGTCGCGTACACTCTGTTACTGTCTCTTACACTCTGTTACTGTCTCTTACACTCTGTTACACTCTCTTACACTCTGTTACTGTCTCTTACACTCTGCTGCTGTCTCTTACACTCTGTTACTGTCTCTTACACTCTGTTACTGTCTCTTACACTCTCTTACACTCTCTTACACTCTCATACACTCTGCTACTGTCTCTTACACCCACTTACACTCTGTTACTGTCTCTTACACTCTCTTACACTCTGTTACACTCTCTTACACGCTGTTACACTCTCTTACACTCTGCTACTGTCTCTTACATTCTGTTACTGTCACTTACACTCTCTTACACTCTGTTACACTCTCTTACACGCTGTTACACTCTCTTACACTCTGCTACTGTCTCTTACACTCTGTTACTGTCTATTTCACTCTGCTACTGTCTCTTACACTCTGCTACTATCTCTTACGCTCTGTTACTGTCTCTTACACTCTACTACACTGTCATACACTCTGTTACTGTATCTTACACTCTGTTACTGTCTCGTACACTCTGTTACTGTCTCTTACACTCTGTTACTGTTTCCTATACTCTGTTACTGTCTCCTATACTCTGTTACACTCTCTTACACTCTGCTGCTGTCTCATATACTCTGTTACTGTCTCTTACACTCTGTTACTGTCTCTTACACTCTCTTACCCTCTCCTACACTCTGCTACTGTCTCTTACACCCTCTTACACTCTGTTACTGTCTCTTACACTCTCTTACACTCTGCTGCTGTCTCATATACTCTGTTACTGTCTCTTACACTCTGTTACTGTCTCTTACACTCTCTTACACTCTCTTACACTCTGCTACTGTCTCTTTCAATCTGCTACTGTCTCTTACACTCTGCTACTGTCTCTTATGCTCTGTTACTGTCTCTTACACTCTACTACACTCTCGTACACTCTGTTACTGTCTCTTACACTCTGTTACTGTCGCGTACACTCTGTTACTGTCTCTTACACTCTGTTACACTCTCTTACACTCTGTTACTGTCTCTTTCACTCTGCTACTGTCTCTTTCACTCTGCTACTGTCTCTTACACTCTGCTACTATCTCTTACGCTCTGTCACTGTCTCTTACACTCTACTACACTGTCATACACTCTGTTACTGTATCTTACACTCTATTACTTTCTCGTACACTCTGTTACTGTCTCTTACACTCTGTTACTGTCTCCTATACTCTGTTACTGTCTCCTATACTCTGTTACTGTCTCCTATACTCTGTTAACTCTCTTACACTCTGCTGCTGTCTCATATACTCTGTTACTGTCTCTTACACTCTGTTACTGTCTCTTACACTCTCTTACACTCTCTTACACTCTCTTACACTCTGCTACTGTCTCTTTCACTCTGCTACTGTCTCTTACACTCTGCTACTGTCTCTTATGCTCTGTTACTGTCTCTTACACTCTGTTACTGTCTCTTACACTCTGTTACTGTCTCTTACACTCTGTTACTGTCGCGTACACTCTGTTACTGTCTCTTAAACTCTGTTACACTCTCTTACACTCTGTTACTGTCTCTTACACTCTGTTACTGTCTCTTACACTCTCCTACACTCTGCTACTGTCTCTTACACTCTCTTACACTATGTTACACTCTCTTACACTTTGCTGCTGTCTCTTACACTCTGCTTCTGTCTCTTACACTCTGCTACTGTCTCTTACGCTCTGTTACTGTCTCTTACACTCTACTACACTCTCGTACACTCTGTTACTGTCTCTTACACTCTGTTACACTCTCTTACACTCTGTTACTGTCTCTTACACTCTCTTATACTCTGCTACTGTCTCTTACACTCTGCTACTGTCTCTTACACTCTGCTACTCTCTGTTTCACTCTGCTTCTGTCTCTTACGCTCTGTTACTGTCTCTTAGACTATATTACACTCTCTTACACTCTGCTGCTGTCTCATATACTCTGTTACTGTCTCTTACACTCTCTTACACTCTGTTACACTCTCTTACACGCTGTTACACTCTCTTACATGCTGTTACACCCTCTTACACACTGTTACTGTATCTTACACTCTCTTACACTCTGCTACTGTCTCTTACATTCTGTTACTGTCTCTTACACTCTGTTACTGTCTCTTACACTTTGTTACTGTCTCTTACACTCTCTTACAATCCGTTACACTCTCTTACACGCTGTTACACTCTCTTACACTCTGTTACACCCTCTTACACACTGTTACTGTCTCTTACACTCTCTTACACTCTGCTACTGTCTCTTACATTCTGTTACCGTCACTGACACTCTGCTACTGTCTCTTACACTCTGTTACTGTCTCTTTCACTCTGCTACTGTCTCTTCCACTCTGCTACTATCTCTTACGCTCTGTTACTGTCTCTTACACTCTACTACACTGGCATACACTCTGTTACTGTATCTTACACTCTGTTACTGTCTCGTACACTCTGTTACTGTCTCTTACACTCTGTTACTGTCTCCTATACTCTGTTACTGTCTCCTATACTCTGTTACACTCTCTTACATTCTGCTGCTGTCTCGTACACTCTGTTACTGTCTCGTACACTCTGTTACTGTCTCTTACACTCTGTTACTGTCTCCTATACTCTGTTACTGTCTCCTATACTCTGTTACAGTCTCTTACACTCTGCTGCTGTCTCATATACTCTGTTACTGTCTCTTACACTCTGTTACTGTCTCTTACACTATCTTACACTCTCTTACCCTCTCCTACACTCTGCTACTGTCTCTTACACCCTCTTACACTCTGTTACTGTCTCTTACACTCTCTTACACTCTGTTACACTCTCTTACACGCTGTTACACCCTCTTACACACTGTTACTGTCTCTTACACTCTCTTACACTCTGCTACTGTCTCTTACACTCTGTTACTGTCTCTTTCACTCTGCTACTGTCTCTTCCACTCTACTACACTGTCATACACTCTGTTACTGTATCTTACACTCTGTTACTGTCTCGTACACTCTGTTACTGTCTCTTACACTCTGTTACTGTCTCCTATACTCCGTTACTGTCTCCTATACTCTGTTACACTCTCTTACATTCTGCTGCTGTCTCATATACTCTGTTACTGTCTCTTACACTCTGTTACTGTCTCTTACACTCTGTTACTGTCTCCTATACTCTGTTACTGTCTCCTATACTCTGTTACACTCTCTTACACTCTGCTGCTGTCTCATATACTCTGTTACTGTCTCTTACACTCTGTTACTGTCTCTTACACTCTCTTACACTCTCCTACACTCTGCTACTGTCTTACACCCTCTTACACTCTGTTACTGTCTCTTACACTCTGTTACACTCTCTTACACTCTGTTACTGTCTCCTATACTCTGTTACCGTCTCTTACTCTCTGCTACTGTCTCTTACACAGGTTTACGATGTCTACGCGAAGAGATCCCCAAAGACGTTCACAGTATACTGAGATCATTCTGGACTATGTGATCCTAGAGGACGGTATATGCCATGTGACACTCTCTTACACTCTACTACACTCTGCTACTGTCTCTTTTACTCTGTTACTGTCTCTTACACTCTGTTACTGTCTATTACACTCTGCTACTGTCTCTTACACTCTCTTACACTATGTTACACTCTCTTACACTCTGCTGCTGTCTCTTACACTCTGTTACTGTCTCTTACACTCTGTTACTGTCTCTTACACTCTCCTACACGCTGTTACTGTCTCTTACACTCTCTTACACTCTGTTACACTCTCTTACACGCTGTTACACTCTCTTACACTCTGTTACTGTCTCTTACACTCTCTTACACTCTGCTACTGTCTCTCACACTCTGCCACTGTCTCTTACACTCTGCTACTCTCTGTTTCACTCTGCTTCTGTCTCTTACACTCTGCTACTGTCTCTTACGCTCTGTTACTGTCTCTTACACTCTACTACACTCTCCTACACTCTGTTACTGTCTCTTACACTCTGTTACTGTCTCGTACACTCTGTTACTGTCTCTTACACTCTGTTACACTCTCTTACACTCTGTTACTGTCTCTTACACTCTCTTACACTCTGCTGCTGTCTCTTACACTCTGTTACTGTCTCTTACACTCTGTTACTGTCTCTTACACTCTCTTACACTCTGCTACTGTCTCTTACACCCTCTTACTGTCTCTTACACTCTCTTACACTCTGTTACACTCTCTTACACGCTGTTACACCCTCTTACACACTGTTACTGTCTCTTACACTCTGCTACTGTCTCTTACACTCTGTTACTGTCTCTTACACTCTGCTACTGTCTCCTACACTCTGTTACTGTTTCTTTCACTCTGCTACTGTCTCTTACACTCTGCTACTATCTCTTACGCTCTGTTACTGTCTCTTACACTCTACTACACTGTCATACACTCTGTTACTGTCTCGTACACTCTGTTACTGTCTCTTACACTCTGTTACTGTCTCCTATACTCTGCTGCTGTCTCATATACTCTGTTACACTCTCTTACACTCTGCTACTGTCTCTTTCACTCTGCTACTGTCTCTTACACTCTGCTACTGTCTCTTACACTCTCTTACACTCTGTTACACTCTCTTACACTCTGTTACTGTCGCTTACACTCTGCTGCTGTCTCTTACACTCTGTTACTGTCTCTTACACTCTCTTACACTCTCTTACACTCTCCTACACTCTGCTACTGTCTCTTACACCCTCTTACACTCTGTTACTGTCTCTTACACTCTCTTACACTCTGTTACACTCTCTTACACGCTGTTACACCCTCTTACACACTGTTACTGTCTCTTACACTCTCTTACCCTCTGTTACTGTCTCTTACACTCTGCTACTGTCTCCTACACTCTGTTACTGTCTCTTTCACTCTGCTACTGTCTCTTACACTCTGCTACTATCTCTTACGCTCTGTTATTGTCTCTTACACTCTACTACACTGTCATACACTCTGTTACTGTCTCGTACACTCTGTTACTGTCTCTTACACTCTGTTACTGTCTCCTATACTCTGTCACTGTCTCCTATACTCTGTTACACTCTCTTACACTCTGCTACTGTCTCTTTCACTCTGCTACTGTCTCTTACACTCTGCTACTGTCTCTTATGCTCTGTTACTGTCTCTTACACTCTACTACACTCTCGTACACTCTGTTACTGTCTCTTACACTCTGTTACTGTTGCGTACACTCTGTTACTGTCTCTTACACTCTGTTACACTCTCTTACACTCTGTTACTGTCTCTTACACTCTGTTACTGTCTCTTACTCTCTCCTACACTCTGCTACTGTCTCTTACACTCTCTTACACTATGTTACACTCTCTTACACTTTGCTGCTGTCTCTTACACTCTGCTTCTGTCTCTTACACTCTGCTTCTGTCTCTTACGCTCTGTTACTGTCTCTTACACTCTACTACACTCTCGTACACTCTGTTACTGTCTCTTAGACTCTGTTACTGTCTCGTACACTCTGTTACTGTCTCTTACACTCTGTTACACTCTCTTACACTCTGTTACTGTCTCTTACACTCTCTTATACTCTGCTACTGTCTCTTACACTCTGCTACTGTCTCTTACACTCCGCTACTCTCTGTTTCACTCTGCTTCTGTCTCTTACACTCTGCTACTGTCTCTTACGCTCTGTTACTGTCTCTTACACTATATTACACTCTCTTACACTCTGCTGCTGTCTCTTACACTCTGTTACTGTCTCTTACACTCTGTTACTGTCTCTTACACTCTCCTACACTCTGTTACTGTCTCTTACACTCTCTTACACTCTGTTACACTCTCTTACACGCTGTTACACACTCTTACATTCTGTTACTGTCTCTTACACTCTCTTATACTCTGCTACTGTCTCTTACACTCTGCTACTGTCTCTTACACTCTTCTCCTCTCTCTTTCACCCTGCTTCTGTCTCTTACACTCTGCTACTGTCTCTTACGCTCTGTTACTGTCTCTTACACTCTACTACACTCTCGTACACTCTGTTACTGTCTCTTACACTCTGTTACTGTCGCGTACACTCTGTTACTGTCTCTTACACTCTGTTACACTCTCTTACAGTCTGTTACTGTCTCTTACACTCTCTTACACTCTGCTGCTGTCTCTTACACTCTGTTACTGTCTCCTACACTCTGTTACTGTCTCTTACACTCTCTTACACTCTCTTACACTCTCATACACTCTGCTACTGTCTCTTACACCCTCTTACACTCTGTTACTGTCTCTTACACTCTCTTACACTCTGTTACACTCTCTTACACGCTGTTACACCCTCTTACACACTGTTACTGTCTCTTACACTCTTACACTCTGCTACTGTCTCTTACACTCTGTTACTGTCTCTTACACTCTGCTCCTGTCTCCTACACTCTGTTACTGTCTCTTTCACTCTGCTACTGTCTCTTACACTCTGCTACTATCTCTTACGCTCTGTTACTGTCACTTACACTCTACTACACTGTCATACACTCTGTTACTGTCTCGTACACTCTGTTACTGTCTCTTACACTCTGTTACTGTCTCCTATACTCTGTTACTGTCTCCTATACTCTGTTACTGTCTCCTATACTCTGTTACACTCTCTTACACTCTGCTGCTGTCTCATATACTCTGTTACTGTCTCTTACACTCTGTTACTGTCTCTTACACTCTCTTACAATCTGTTACACTCTCTTACACGCTGTTACACTCTCTTACACTCTGTTACACCCTCTTACACACTGTTACTGTCTCTTACACTCTCTTACACTCTGCTATTGTCTCTTACATTCTGTTACTGTCACTGACACTCTGCTACTGTCTCTTACACTCTGTTACTGTCTATTTCACTCTGCTACTATCTCTTACGCTCTGTTACTGTCTCTTACACTCTACTACATTGTCATACACTCTGTTACTGTATCTTACCCTCTGTTACTGTCTTGTACACTCTGTTACTGTCTCTTACACTCTGTTACTGTCTCCTATACTCTGTTACTGTCTCCTATACTCTGTTACACTCTCTTACACTCTGCTGCTGTCTCATATACTCTGTTACTGTCTCTTACACTCTGTTACTGTCTCTTACACTCTCTTACCCTCTCCTACACTCTGCTACTGTCTCTTACACCCTCTTACACTCTGTTACTGTCTCTTACACTCTCTTACACTCTGTTACACTCTCTTACACTCTGTTACACCCTCTTACACACTGTTACTGTCTCTTACACTCTCTTACACTCTGCTATTGTCTCTTACATTCTGTTACTGTCACTGACACTCTGCTACTGTCTCTTACACTCTGTTACTGTCTATTTCACTCTGCTATTGTCTCTTACACTCTGCTACTATCTCTTACGCTCTGTTACTGTCTCTTACACTCTACTACATTGTCATACACTCTGTTACTGTATCTTACCCTCTGTTAGTGTCTTGTACACTCTGTTACTGTCTCTTACACTCTGTTACTGTCTCCTATACTCTGTTACTGTCTCCTATACTCTGTTACACTCTCTTACACTCTGCTGCTGTCTCATATACTCTGTTACTGTCTCTTACACTCTGTTACTGTCTCTTACACTCTCTTACCCTCTCCTACACTCTGCTACTGTCTCTTACACCCTCTTACACTCTGTTACTGTCTCTTACACTCTCTTACACTCTGCTACTGTCTCTTACCCTCTGTTACTGTCTCTTACACTCTGTTACTGTCTCTTTCACTCTGTTACTGTCTCTTTCACTCTGCTACTGTCTCTTACACTCTGCTACTATCTCTTACGCTCTGTTACTGTCTCTTATACTCTACTACACTGTCATACACTCTGTTACTGTCTCGTACACTCTGTTACTGTCTCCTATAATCTGTTACTGTCTCCTATACTCTGTTACACTCTCTTACACTCTGCTGCTGTCTCATATACTCTGTTACTGTCTCTTACACTCTGTTACTGTCTCTTACACTATCTTACACTCTCTTACCCTCTCCTACACTCTGCTACTGTCTCTTACACCCTCTTACACTCTGTTACTGTCTCTTACACTCTCTTACACTCTCTTACACTCTCTTACACGCTGTTACACCCTCTTACACACTTTTACTGTCTCTAACACTCTCTTACACTCTGCTACTGTCTCTTACACTCTGTTACTGTCTCTTTCACTCTGCTACTGTCTCTTCCACTCTGCTACTATCTCTTACGCTCTGTTACTGTCTCTTACACTCTACTACACTGTCATACACTCTGTTACTGTCTCGTACACTCTGTTACTGTCTCTTACACTCTGTTACTGTCTCTTACACTCTGTTACTGTCTCCTATACTCTGTTACTGTCTCCTATACTCTGTTACACTCTCTTACATTCTGCTGCTGTCTCTTACACTCTGTTACTGTCTCTTACACTCTGTTACTGTCTCCTATACTCTGTTACTGTCTCCTATACTCTGTTACACTCTCTTACACTCTGCTGCTGTCTCATATACTCTGTTACTGTCTCTTACACTCTGTTACTGTCTCTTACACTCTCTTACACTCTGCTACTGTCTCTCACACTCTGCCACTGTCTCTTACACTCTGCTACTCTCTGTTTCACTCTGCTTCTGTCTCTTACACTCTGCTACTGTCTCTTACGCTCTGTTACTGTCTCTTACACTCTACTACACTCTCCTACACTCTGTTACTGTCTCTTACACTCTGTTACTGTCTCATACACTCTGTTACTGTCTCTTACACTCTGCTGCTGTCTCTTACACTCTGTTATTGTCTCTTACACTCTGTTACTGTCTCTTACACTCTCTTACACTCTCCTACACTCTGCTACTGTCTCTTACACCCTCTTACACTCTGTTACTCTCTTACACTCTGTTACTGTCTCTTAAACTCTGCTACTGTCTATAACACTCTCTTACACTCTGTTACTGTCTATTACACTCTGCTACTGTCTCTTAGACTCTCTTACACTCTGTTACACTCTCTTACACTCTGCTGCTGTCTCTTACACTCTGTTACTGTCTCTTACACTCTGCTACTGTCTATAACACTCTCTTACACTCTGTTACTGTCTATTACACTCTGCTACTGTCTCTTACACTCTCTTACACTATGTTACACTCTCTTACACTCTGCTGCTGTCTCTTACACTCTGTTACTGTCTCTTACACTCTCCTACACTCTGTTACTATCTCTTACACTCTCTTACACTCTGTTACACTCTCTTACACGCTGTTACACTCTCTTACACTCTGTTACTGTCTCTTACACTCTCTTACACTCTGCTACTGTCTCTCACACTCTGCCACTGTCTCTTACACTCTGCTACTCTCTGTTTCACTCTGCTTCTGTCTCTTACACTCTGCTACTGTCTCTTACGCTCTGTTACTGTCTCGTACACTCTACTACACTCTCCTACACTCTGTTACTGTCTCTTACACTCTGTTACTGTCTCGTACACTCTGTTACTGTCTCTTACACTCTCTTACACTCTGCTGCTGTCTCTTACACTCTGTTATTGTCTCTTACACTCTGTTACTGTCTCTTACACTCTCTTACACTCTCCTACACTCTGCTACTGTCTCTTACACCCTCTTACACTCTGTTACTCTCTTACACTCTGTTACTGTCTCTTAAACTCTGCTACTGTCTATAACACTCTCTTACACTCTGTTACTGTCTATTACACTCTGCTACTGTCTCTTACACTCTCTTACACTCTGTTACACTCTCTTACACTCTGCTGCTGTCTCTTACACTCTGTTACTGTCTCTTACACTCTGTTACTGTCTCTTACACTCTGCTACTGTCTATAACACTCTCTTACACTCTGTTACTGTCTATTACACTCTGCTACTGTCTCTTACACTCTCTTACACTATGTTACACTCTCTTACACTCTGTTACTGTCTCTTACACTCTGTTACTGTCTCTTACACTCTGTTACTGTCTCTTACACTCTCCTACACTCTGTTACTGTCTCTTACACTCTCTTACACTCTGTTACACTCTCTTACATGCTGTTACACTCTCTTACATTTTGTTACTGTCTCTTACACTCTCTTATACTCTGCTACTGTCTCTTACACTCTGCTACTGTCTCTTACACTCTGCTACTCTCTATTTCAGTCTGCTTCTGTCTCGTACACTCTGTAACTGTCTCTTACACTCTCCTAAACTCTCGTACACTCTGTTACTGTCTCTTACACTCTGTTACACTCTCTTACACTCTGTTACTGTCTCTTACACTCTCTTACACTCTGCTGCTGTCTCTTACACTCTGTTACTGTCTCTTACACTCTCTTACACTCTCCTACACTCTGCTACTGTCTCTTACACCCTCTTACACTCTGTTACTGTCTCTTACATTCTCTTACACTCTGTTACACTCTCTTACATGCTGTTTCACTTTCTTACACACTGTTACTGTCTCTTACACTCTTACACTCTGCTACTGTCTGTTACACTCTGCTACTGTCTCCTACACTCTGTTACTGTCTCTTTCACTCTGCTACTGTCTCTTACACTCTGCTACTATCTCTTACGCTCTGTTACTGTCTCTTACACTCTACTACACTGTCATACACTCTGTTACTGTCTCGTACACTCTGTTACTGTCTCTTACACTCTGTTACTGTCTCCTATACTCTGTTACTGTCTCCTATACTCTGTTACACTCTCTTACACTCTGCTACTGTCTCATATACTCTGTTACCGTCTCTTACTCTCTGCTACTGTCTCTTACACAGGTTTTCGATGTCTACGCAAAGAGATCCCCAAAGACGTTCACAGTATACTGAGATCATTCGGGACTATGTGATCCTAGAGGACGGTATATGCCATGTGACACTCTCTTACACTCTACTACACTCTACTACACTCTACTACTGTTTCTTTCACTCTGCTACTGTCTCTTTCACTCTGTTACTGTCTCTTACACTCTGTTACTGTCTCTTAAACTCTGCTACTGTCTATAACACTCTCTTACACTCTGTTACTGTCTATTACACTCTGCTACTGTCTCTTACACTCTCTTACACTATGTTACACTCTGCTACAGTCTATTACACTCTGCTACTGTATCTTACACTCTGCTATTGTCTCTTACACTCTGCTACTGTCTATAACACTCTCTTACACTCTGTTACTGTCTATTACACTCTGCTACTGTCTCTTACACTCTCTTACACTCTGTAACTGTCTCTTACACTCTCTTACACTCTGTTACTGTCTCCTATACTCTGTTACTGTCTCCTATACTCTGTTACACTCTCTTACACTCTGCTACTGTCTCATATACTCTGTTACTGTCTCTTACTCTCTGCTACTGTCTCTTACACCGGTTTACGATGTCTACGCGAAGAGATCCCCAAAGACGTTCACAGTATACTGAGATCATTCGGGACTATGTGATCCTAGAGGACGGTATATGCCATGTGACACTCTCTTACACTCTACTACTGTCTCTTTCACTCTGCTACTGTCTCTTACACTCTGTTACTGTCTCTTACACTCTGTTACTGTCTCTTACACTCTGCTACTGTATCTTACACTGTGGAATTGTCTCTTACACTCTGCTACTGTCCATAACACTCTCTTACACTCTGTTATTGTCTATTACACTCTGCTACTGTCTCTTACACTCTCTTACACTATGTTACACTCTCTTACACTCTCTTACACTCTGTTACTGTCTCTTACACTCTGTTACTGTCTCTTACACTCTCCTACACTCTGTTACTGTCTCTTACACTCTCTTACACTCTGCTACTGTCTCTTACACTATGCTACTGTCTCTTACACTCTGCTACTCTCTCTTTCACTCTGCTTCTGTCTTTTACACTCTGCTACTGTCTCTTACGCTCTGTTACTGTCTCTTACACTCTACTACCCTCTCCTACACTCTGCTACTGTCTCTTACACCCTCTTACACTCTGTTACTGTCACTTACACTCTCTTACACTCTGTTACACTCTCTTACACGCTGTTACACCCTGTTACACACTGTTACTGTCTCTTACACTCTTTTACACTCTGCTACTGTCTCTTACACTCTGTTACTGTCTCTTTCACTCTGCTACTGTCTCTTCCACTCCGCTACTGTCTCTTCCACTCTGCTACTATCTCTTACGCTCTGTTACTGTCTCTTACACTCTACTACACTGTCATACACTCTGTTACTGTCTCGTACACTCTGTTACTGTCTCTTACACTCTGTTACTGTCTCCTATACTCCGTTACTGTCTCCTATACTCTGTTACACTCTCTTACATTCTGCTGCTGTCTCATATACTCTGTTACTGTCTCTTACACTCTGTTACTGTCTCTTACACTCTGTTACTGTCTCCTATACTCTGTTACTGTCTCCTATACTCTGTTACACTCTCTTACACTCTGCTGCTGTCTCATATACTCTGTTACTGTCTCTTACACTCTGTTACTGTCTCTTACACTCTCTTACACTCTCCTACACTCTGCTACTGTCTTACACCCTCTTACACTCTGTTACTGTCTCTTACACTCTGTTACACTCTCTTACACTCTGTTACTGTCTCCTATACTCTGTTACCGTCTCTTACTCTCTGCTACTGTCTCTTACACAGGTTTATGATGTCTACGCGAAGAGATCCCCAAAGACGTTCACAGTATACTGAGATCATTCTGGACTATGTGATCCTAGAGGACGGTATATGCCATGTGACACTGTCTTACACTCTACTACACTCTACTACACTCTGCTACTGTCTCTTTCACTCTGTTACTGTCTCTTACACTCTGTTACTGTCTCTTACACTCTGTTACTGTCTCTTAAACTCTGCTACTGTCTATAACACTCTCTTACACTCTGTTACTGTCTATTACACTCTGCTACTGTCTCTTACACTCTCTTACACTATGTTACACTCTCTTACACTCTGCTGCTGTCTCTTACACTCTGTTACTGTCTCTTACACTCTGTTACTGTCTCTTACACTCTCTTATACTCTGCTACTGTCTCTTACACTCTGCTACTGTCTCTTACACCCTGCTCCTCTCTCTTTCACTCTGCTTCTGTCTCTTACACTCTGCTACTGTCTCTTACGCTCTGTTCCTGTCTCTTACACTCTACTACACTCTCGTACACTCTGTTACTGTCTCTTACAATCTGTTACTGTCGCGTACACTCTGTTACTGTCTCTTACACTCTGTTACACTCTCTTACACTCTCTTACACTCTGCTGCTGTCTCTTACACTCTGTATCTGTCTCTTACACTCTGTTACTGTCTCTTACACTCTCCTACACTCTGCTACTGTCTCTTACACCCTCTTACACTCTGTTACTGTCTCTTACACTCCCTTACACTCTGTTACACTCTCTTACACGCTGTTATACCCTCTTACACACTGTTACTGTCTCTTACACTCTTACACTCTGCTACTGTCTCTTACACTCTGTTACTGTCTCTTACACTCTGCTACTGTCTCCTACACTCTGTTACTGTCTCTTTCACTCTGCTACTGTCTCTTACACTCTGCTACTATCTCTTACGCTCTGTTACTGTCTCTTACACTCTACTACACTGTCATACACTCTGTTACTGTCTCGTACACTCTGTTACTGTCTCTTACACTCTGTTACTGTCTCTTACACTCTGTTACTGTCTCCTATACTCTGTTACTGTCTCCTATACTCTGTTACACTCTCTTACACTCTGCTGCTGTCTCATATACTCTGTTACTGTCTCTTACACTCTGTTATTGTCTCTTACACTCTCTTACAATCTGTTACACTCTCTTTCACGCTGTTACACTCTCTTACACTCTGTTACACCCTCTTACACACTGTTACTGTCTCTTACACTCTCTTACACTCTGCTACTGTCTCTTACATTCTGTTACTGTCACTGACACTCTGCTACTGTCTCTTACACTCTGTTACTGTCTATTTCACTCTGCTACTGTCTCTTACACTCTGCTACTATCTCTTACGCTCTGTTACTGTCTCTTACACTCTACTACACTGTCATACACTCTGTTACTGTATCTTACACTCTGTTACTGTCTTGTACACTCTGTTACTGTCTCTTACACTCTGTTACTGTCTCCTATACTCTGTTACTGTCTCCTATACTCTGTTACACTCTCTTACACTCTGCTGCTGTCTCATATTCTCTGTTACTGTCTCTTACACTCTGTTACTGTCTCTTATACTCTCTTACACTCTCCTACACTCTGCTACTGTCTCTTACACCCTCTTACACTCTGTTACTGTCTCTTACACTCTCTTACACTCTGTTACACTCTCTTACACGCTGTTACACCCTCTTACACACTGTTACTGTCTCTTACACTCTCTTACACTCTGCTACTGTCTCTTACCCTCTGTTACTGTCTCTTACACTCTGCTACTGTCTCCTACACTCTGTTACTGTCTCTTTCACTCTGTTACTGTCTCCTATACTCTGTTACTGTCTCCTATACTCTGTTACACTCTCTTACACTCTGCTGCTGTCTCATACACTCTGTTACTGTCTCGTACACTCTGTTACTGTCTCTTACACTCTGTTACTGTCTCCTATACTCTGTTACTGTCTCCTATACTCTGTTACACTCTCTTACACTCTGCTGCTGTCTCTTACACTCTGTTACTGTCTCTTACACTATCTTACACTCTCTTACCCTCTCCTACACTCTGCTACTGTCTCTTACACCCTCTTACACTCTGTTACTGTCTCTTACACTCTCTTACACTCTGTTACACTCTCTTACACGCTGTTACACCCTGTTACACACTGTTACTGTCTCTTACACTCTCTTACACTCTGCTACTGTCTCTTACACTCTGTTACTGTCTCTTTCACTCTGCTACTGTCTCTTCCACTCTGCTACTATCTCTTACGCTCTGTTACTGTCTCTTACACTCTACTACACTGTCATACACTCTGTTACTGTCTCGTACACTCTGTTACTGTCTCTTACACTCTGTTACTGTCTCCTATACTACGTTACTGTCTCCTATACTCCGTTACTGTCACCTATACTCTGTTACACTCTCTTACATTCTGCTGCTGTCTCATATACTCTGTTACTGTCTCTTACACTCTGTTACTGTCTCTTACACTCTGTTACTGTCTCCTATACTCTGTTACTGTCTCCTATACTCTGTTACACTCTCTTACACTCTGCTGCTGTCTCATATACTCTGTTACTGTCTCTTACACTCTGTTACTGTCTCTTACACTCTCTTACACTCTCCTACACTCTGCTACTGTCTTACACCCTCTTACACTCTGTTACTGTCTCTTACACTCTGTTACACTCTCTTACACTCTGTTACTGTCTCCTATACTCTGTTACCGTCTCTTACTCTCTGCTACTGTCTCTTACACAGGTTTATGATGTCTACGCGAAGAGATCCCCAAAGACGTTCACAGTATACTGAGATCATTCTGGACTATGTGATCCTAGAGGACGGTATCTGCCATGTGACACTGTCTTACACTCTACTACACTCTACTACACTCTGCTACTGTCTCTTTCACTCTGTTACTGTCTCTTACACTCTGTTACTGTCTCTTACACTCTGTTACTGTCTCTTAAACTCTGCTACTGTCTATAACACTCTCTTACACTCTGTTACTGTCTATTACACTCTGCTACTGTCTCTTACACTCTCTTACACTATGTTACACTCTCTTACACTCTGCTGCTGTCTCTTACACTCTGTTACTGTCTCTTACACTCTGTTACTGTCTCTTACACTCTCTTATACTCTGCTACTGTCTCTTACACTCTGCTACTGTCTCTTACACTCTGCTCCTCTCTCTTTCACTCTGCTTCTGCCTCTTACACTCTGCTACTGTCTCTTACGCTCTGTTCCTGTCTCTTACACTCTACTACACTCTACTACACTCTGTTACTGTCTCTTACAATCTGTTACTGTCGCGTACACTCTGTTACTGTCTCTTACACTCTGTTACACTCTCTTACACTCTGTTACTGTCTCTTACACTCTCTTACACTCTGCTGCTGTCTCTTACACTCTGTTACTGTCTCTTACACTCTGTTACTGTCTCTTACACTCTCCTGCACTCTGCTACTGTCTCTTACACCCTCTTACACTCTGTTACTGTCTCTTACACTCTCTTACACTCTCTTACACGCTGTTACACCCTCTTACACACTGTTACTGTCTCTTACACTCTTACACTCTGCTACTGTCTCCTATACTCTGTTACTGTCTCTTTCACTCTGCTACTGTCTCTTACACTCTGCTACTATCTCTTACGCTCTGTTACTGTCTCTTACACTCTACTACACTGTCATACACTCTGTTACTGTCTCGTACACTCTGTTACTGTCTCTTACACTCTGTTACTGTCTCCTATACTCTGTTACTGTCTCCTATACTCTGTTACACTCTCTTACACTCTGCTGCTGTCTCATATACTCTGTTACTGTCTCTTACACTCTCTTACCCTCTCCTACACTCTGCTACTGTCTCTTACACCCTCTTACACTCTGTTACTGTCTCTTACACTCTGTTACACTCTCTTACACGCTGTTACACCCTCTTACACACTGTTACTGTCTCTTACACTCTCCTACACTCTGTTACGGTCTCTTACACTCTCTTACACTCTGTTACACTCTCTTACACGCTGTTACACTCTCTTACACTCTGTTACTGTCTCTTACACTCTTTTACACTCTGCTACTGTCTCTCACACTCTGCCACTGTCTCTTACACTCTGCTACTCTCTGTTTCACTCTGCTTCTGTCTCTTACACTCTTCTACTGTCTCTTACACTCTGCTACTCTCTGTTTCACTCTGCTTCTGTCTCTTACACTCTTCTACTGTCTCTTACACTCTACTACACTCTCCTACACTCTGTTACTGTCTCTTACACTCTGTTACTGTCTCGTACACTCTGTTACTGTCTCTTACACTCTGTTACACTCTCTTACACTCTGTTACTGTCTCTTACACTCTCTTACACTCTGCTGCTGTCTCTTACACTCTGTTACTGTCTCTTACACTCTGTTACTGTCTCTTACACTCTCTTACACTCTCATACACTCTGCTACTGTCTCTTACACTTTCTTACACTCTGTTACTGTCTCTTACACTCTCTTACACGCTGTTACACCCTCTTACACACTGTTACTGTCTCTTACACTCTTTCACTATGCTACTGTCTCTTACACTCTGTTACTGTCTCTTACACTCTGCTACTGTCTCCTACACTCTGTTACTGTCTCTTTCACTCTGCTACTGTCTCTTACACTCTGCTAAAATCTCTTACGCTCTGTTACTGTCTCTTACACTCTACTACACTGTCATACACTCTGTTACTGTCTCGTACACTCTGTTACTGTCTCCTATACTCTGCTGCTGTCTCCTATACTCTGCTGCTATCTCATATACTCTGTTACACTCTCTTACACTCTGCTGCTGTCTCATATACTCTGTTACTGTCTCTTACACTCTGTTACTGTCTCTTACACTCTGTTACTGTCTATTTCACTCTGCTACTGTCTCTTACACTCTGCTACTATCTCTTACGCTCTGTTACTGTCTCTTACACTCTACTACACTGTCATACACTCTGTTACTGTATCTTACACTCTGTTACTGTCTCGTACACTCTGTTACTGTCTCTTACACTCTGTTACTGTCTCCTATACTCTGTTATTGTCTCCTATACTCTGTTACACTCACTTACACTCTGTTACACCCTCTTACACATTGTTACTGTCTCTTACACTCTCTTACACTCTGCTACTGTCTCTTACATTCTGTTACTGTCTTTTTCACTCTGCTACTGTCTCTTACACTCTGCTACTATCTCTTACACTCTGTTACTGTCTCCTATACTCTGTTACTGTCTCCTATACTCTGTTACACTCTCTTACACTCTGCTGCTGTCTCATATACTCTGTTACTGTCTCTTACACTCTGTTACTGTCTCTTACACTCTCTTACCCTCTCCTACACTCTGCTACTGTCTCTTACACCCTCTTACACTCTGCTACTGTCTCTTACACTCTGCTACTATCTCTTACGCTCTGTTACTGTCTCTTACACTCTACTACACTGTCATACACTCTCTTACCCTCTCCTACACTCTGCTACTGTCTCTTACACCCTCTTACACTCTGTTACTGTCTCTTACACTCTCTTACACTCTGTTACACTCTCTTACACACTGTTACTGTCTCTTACACTCTGTTACTGTCTCTTACACTCTGCTACTGTCTCCTACACTCTGTTACTGTCTCTTTCACTCTGCTACTGTCTCTTACACTCTGCAACTATCTCTTACGCTCTGTTACTGTCTCTTACACTCTACTACACTGTCATACACTCTGTTACTGTCTCGTACACTCTGTTACTGTCTCTTACACTCTGTTACTGTCTCCTATACTCTGTTACTGTCTCCTATACTCTGTTACACTCTCTTACACTCTGTTGCTGTCTCATATACTCTGTTACTGTCTCTTACACTCTGTTACTGTCTCTTACACTATCTTACACTCTCTTACCCTCTCCTACACTCTGCTACTGTCTCTTACACCCTCTTACACTCTGTTACTGTCTCTTACACTCTCATACACTCTGTTACACTCTCTTACACGCTGTTACACCCTCTTACACACTGTTACTGTCTCTTACACTCTCTTACACTCTGCTACTGTCTCTTACACTCTGTTACTGTCTCTTTCACTCTGCTACTGTCTCTTCCACTCTGCTACTATCTCTTACGCTCTGTTACTGTCTCTTACACTCTACTACACTGTCATACACTCTGTTACTGTATCTTACACTCTGTTACTGTCTCGTACACTCTGTTACTGGCTCTTACACTCTGTTACTGTCTCCTATACTCTGTTACACTCTCTTACACTCTGCTGCTGTCTCATATACTCTGTTACTGTCTCTTACACTCTTTTACTGTCTCTTACACTCTGTTACTGTCTCCTATACTCTGTTACTGTCTCCTATACTCTGTTACACTCTCTTACACTCTGCTGCTGTCTCATATACTCTGTTACTGTCTCTTACACTCTGTTACTGTCTCTTACACTCTCTTACACTCTCCTACACTCTGCTACTGTCTTACACCCTCTTACACTCTGTTACTGTCTCTTACACTCTGTTACACTCTCTTACACTCTGTTACTGTCTCTTACATTCTCTTACACTCTGTTACTGTCTCCAATACTCTGTTACCGTCTCTTACTCTCTGCTACTGTCTCTTACACAGGTTTACGATGTCTACGCGAAGAGATCCCCACAGACATTCACAGTATACTGAGATCATTCTGGACTATGTGATCCTAGAGGACGGTATATGCCATGTGACACTCTCTTACACTCTACTACACTCTACTACACTCTGCTACTGTCTCTTTCACTCTGTTACTGTCTCTTACACTCTGTTACTGTCTCTTACACTCTGTTACTGTCTGTTAAACTCTGCTACTGTCTATAACACTCTCTTACACTCTGTTACTGTCTATTACACTCTGCTACTGTCTCTTACACTCTCTTACACTATGTTACACTCTCTTACACTCTGCTGCTGTCTCTTACACTCTGTTACTGTCTCTTACACTCTGTTACTGTCTCTTACACTCTCCTACACTCTGTTACTGTCTCTTACACTCTCTTACACTCTGTTACACTCTCTTACACGCTGTTACACTCTCTTACATGCTGTTACACTCTCTTACACTCTGTTACTGTCTCTTACACTCTCTTACACTCTGCTACTGTCTCTCACAATCTGCCACTGTCTCTTACACTCTGCTACTCTCTGTTTCACTCTGCTTCTGTCTCTTACACTCTGCTACTGTCTCTTACGCTCTGTTACTGTCTCTTACACTCTAATACACTCTCCTACACTCTGTTGCTGTCTCTTACACTCTTTTACTGTCTCGTCCACTCTGTTACTGTCTCTTACACTCTGTTACACTCTCTTACACTCTGTTACTGTCTCTTACACTCTCTTACACTCTGCTGCTGTCTCTTACACTCTGTTACTGTCTCTTACACTCTGTTACTGTCTCTTACACTCTCTTACACTCTCCTACACTCTGCTACTGTCTCTTACACCCTCTTACACTCTGTTACTCTCTTACACTATGTTACTGTCTCTTAAACTCTGCTACTGTCTATAACACTCTCTTACACTCTGTTACTGTCTATTACACTCTGCTACTGTCTCTTACACTCTCTTACACTCTGTTACTGTCTATTACACTCTGCTACTGTCTCTTACACTCTCTTACACTATGTTACACTCTCTTACACTCTGCTGCTGTCTCTTACACTCTGTTACTGTCTCTTACACTCTGTTACTGTCTCTTACACTCTGTTACTGTCTCTTACACTCTCCTACACTCTGTTACTGTCTCTTACACTCTCTTACACTCTGTTACATTCTCTTACACGCTGTTACACTCTCTTACATTCTGTTACTGTCTCTTACACTCTCTTATACTTTGCTACTGTCTCTTACACTCTGCTACTGTCTCTTACACTCTGCTACTCTCTATTTCACTCTGCTTCTGTCGCTTACGCTCTGTTACTGTCTCTTACACTCTACTACACTCTCGTACACTCTTTTACTGTCTCTTACACTCTGTTACTGTCGCGAACACTCTGTTACTGTCTCTTACACTCTGTTACACTCTCTTACACTCTGTTACTGTCTCTTACACTCTCTTACACTCTGCTGCTGTCTCTTACACTCTGTTACTGTCTCTTACACTCTGTTACTGTCTCTTACACTCTCTTACACTCTCCTACACTCTGCTACTGTCTCTTACACCCTCTTACACTCTGTTACTGTCTCTTACACTATGTTACACTCTCTTACACTCTGTTACTGTCTCTTACACTCTGTTACTGTCTCGTACACTCTGTTACTGTCTCTTACACTATGTTACACTCTCTTACACTCTGTAACTGTCTCTTACACTCTCTTACACTCTGTTACTGTCTCCTATACTTTGTTACTGTCTCCTATACTCTTGTACACTCTCTTACACTCTGCTACTGTCTCATATACTCTGTTACTGTCTCTTACTCTCTGCTACTGTCTCATACACAGGTTTACGATGTCTACGCCAAGAGATCCCCAAAGACGTTCACAGTATACTGAGATCATTCGGGACTATGTGATCCTAGAGGACGGTATATGGCATGTGACACTCTCTTACACTCTACTACACTCTACTACTGTCTCTTTCACTCTGCTACTGTCTCTTACACTCTGTTACTGTCTCTTACACTCTGTTACTGTCTCTTACACTCTGCTACTGTATCTTACACTCTGCTATTGTCTCTTACACTCTGCTACTGTCTATAACACTCTCTTACACTCTGTTACTGTCTATTACACTCTGCTTCTGTCTCTTACATTCTCTTACACTATGTTACACTCTCTTACACTCTGCTGCTGTCTCTTACACTCTGTTACTGTCTCTTACACTCTGTTACTGTCTCTTACACTCCCCTACACTCTGTTACTGTCTCTTACACTCTCTTACACTCTGCTACTGTCTCTTACACTCTGCTACTGTCTCTTACACTCTGCTACTCTCTCTTTCACTCTGCTTCTGTCTCTTACACTCTGCTTCTGTCTCTTATGCTCTGTTACTGTCTCTTACACTCTACTACACTCTCGTACACGCTGTTACTGTCTCTTACACTCTGTTACTTTCTCGTACACTCTGTTACTGTCTCTTACACTCTGTTACACTCTCTTACACTCTGTTACTGTCTCTTACACTCTCTTACACTCTGCTGCTGTCTCTTACACTCTGTTACTGTCTCTTACACTCTGTTACTGTCTCTTACACTCTCTTACACTCTGTTACACTCTCTTACACGCTGTTACACCCTCTTACACACTGTTACTGTCTCTTACACTCTCTTACACTCTGCTACTGTCTCTTACCCTCTGTTACTGTCTCTTACACTCTGCTACTGTCTCCTACACTCTGTTACTGTCTCTTTCACTCTGCTACTGTCTCTTACACTCTGCTATTATCTCTTACGCTCTGTTACTGTCTCTTACACTCTACTACACTGTCATACACTCTGTTACTGTCTCGTACACTCTGTTACTGTCTCTTACACTCTGTTACTGTCTCCTATACTCTGTTACTGTCTCCTATACTCTGTTACACTCTCTTACACTCTGCTGCTGTCTCATATACTCTGTTACTGTCTCTTACACTCTGTTACTGTCTCTTACACTATCTTACACTCTCTTACCCTCTCCTACACTCTGCTACTGTCTCTTACAACCTCTTACACTCTGTTACTGTCTCTTACACTCTCTTACACTCTGTTACACTCTCTTACACGCTGTTACACCCTCTTACACACTGTTACTGTCTCTTACACTCTCTTACACTCTGCTACTGTCTCTTACACTCTGTTACTGTCTCTTTCACTCTGCTACTGTCTCTTCCACTCTGCTACTATCTCTTACGCTCTGTTACTGTCTCTTACACTCTACTACACTGTCATACACTCTGTTACTGTATCTTACACTCTGTTACTGTCTCGTACACTATGTTACTGTCTCTTACACTCTGTTACTGTCTCCTATACTCTGTTACTGTCTCCTATACTCTGTTACACTCTCTTACATTCTGCTGCTGTCTCATATACTCTGTTACTGTCTCTTACACTCTGTTACTGTCTCTTACACTCTCTTACACTCTCTTACACTCTCCTACACTCTGCTACTGTCTCTTACACCCTCTTACACTCTGTTACTGTGTCTTACACTCTCTTACACTCTCTTACACTCTGTTACACTCTCTTACACGCTGTTACACCCTCTTACACACTGTTACTGTCTCTTAGACTCTGCTACTGTCTCTTACACTCTGCTACTGTCTGCTACACTCTGTTACTGTCTCTTTCACTCTGCTACTGTCTCTTACACTCTGCTACTATCTCTTACGCTCTGTTACTGTCTCTTACACTCTACTACACTGTCGTACACTCTGTTACTGTCTCGTACACTCTGTTACTGTCTTTTACACTCTGTTACTGTCTCCTATACTCTGTTACACTCTCTTACACTCTGCTGCTGTCTCATATACTCTGTTACTGTCTCTTACACTCTGTTACTGTCTCTTACACTCTCTTACACTCTCTTACACTCTGCTACTGTCTCTTTCACTCTGCTACTGTCTCTTATGCTCTGTTACTGTCTCTTACACTCTACTACACTCTCGTACACTCTGTTACTGTCTCTTACACTCTGTTACTGTCGCGTACACTCTGTTACTGTCTCTTACACTCTGTTACACTCTCTTACACTCTGTTACTGTCTCTTTCACTCTGCTACTGTCTCTTTCACTCTGCTACTGTCTCTATCACTCTGCTACTATCTCTTACGCTCTGTCACTGTCTCTTACACTCTACTACACTGTTATACACTCTGTTACTGTATCTTACACTCTGTTACTGTCTCGTACACTCTGTTACTGTCTCTTACACTCTGTTACTGTCTCCTATACTCTGTTACTGTCTCCTATACTCTGTTACACTCTCTTACACTCTGCTGCTGTCTCATATACTCTGTTACTGTCTCTTACACTCTCTTACACTCTCCTACACTCTGCTACTGTCTCTTACACCCTCTTACACTCTGTTACTGTCTCTTACACTCTCTTACACTCTGTTACACTCTCTTACACGCTGTTACACCCTCTTACACACTGTTACTGTCTCTTACACTCTCTTACACTCTGCTACTGTCTCTTACACTCTGTTACTGTCTCTTACACTCTGCTACTGTCTCCTACACTCTGTTACTGTCTCTTTCACTCTGCTACTGTCTCTTACACTCTGCTACTATCTCTTACGCTCTGTTACTGTCTCTTACACTTTACTACACTGTCATACACCTTGTTACTGTCTCGTACACTCTGTTACTGTCTCTTACACTCTGTTACTGTCTCCTATACTCTGTTACTGTCTCCTATACTCTGTTACACTCTCTTACACTCTGCTGCTGTCTCATATACTCTGTTACTGTCTCTTACACTCTGTTACTGTCTCTTAAACTCTCTTACACTCTCTTACACTCTCCTACACTCTGCTACTGTCTCTTACACCCTCTTACACTCTGTTACTGTCTCTTACACTCTGTTACACTCTCTTACACTCTGTTACTGTCTCTTACACTCTGTTACTGTCTCTTACACTCTGTTACTGTCTCTTACACTCTCCTACACTCTGTTACTGTCTCTTACACTCTGCTACTGTCTCTTACACTCTGCTACTGTCTCTTACACTCTGCTACTCTCTCTTTCACTCTGCTTCTGTCTCTTACACTCTGCTACTGTCTCTTACGCTCTGTTACTGTCTCTTACACTCTACTACACTCTCGTACACTCTGTTACTGTCTCTTACACTCTGTTACTGTCTCGTACACTCTGTTACTGTCTCTTACACTCTGTTACACTCTCTTACACTCTGTTACTGTCTCTTACACTCTCTTACACTCTGCTGCTGTCTCTTACACTCTGTTACTGTCTCTCACATTCTGTTACTGTCTCTTACACTCTCTTACACTCTCTTACACTCTCCTACACTCTGCTACTGTCTCTTACACCCTCTTACACTCTGTTACTGTCTCTTACACCCTCTTACACTCTGTTACTGTCTCTTACACTCTCTTACACTCTGTTACACTCTCTTACACGCTGTTACACTCTCTTAGACGCTGTTACACCCTCTTACACACTGTTACTGTCTCTTACACTCTCTTACACTCTGCTACTGTCTCTAACACTCTGTTACTGTCTCTTGCACTCTGCTACTGTCTCTTACACTCTGTTACTGTCTCTTACACTCTGCTACTATCTCTTACGCTCTGTTACTATCTCTTACACTCTACTACACTGTCATACACTCTGTTACTGTCTCGTACACGCTGTTACTGTCTCTTACACTCTGTTACTGTCTCCTATACTCTGTTACTGTCTACTATACTCTGTTACACTCTCTTACACTCTGCTGCTGTCTCATATACTCTGTTACTGTCTCTTACACTCTGTTACTGTCTCTTACACTCTCTTACACTCTCTTACACTCTCCTACACTCTGCTACTGTCTCTTACACCCTCTTACACTCTGTTACTGTCTCTTACACTCTCTTACACTCTGTTACACTCTCTTACACGCTGTTACACCCTCTTACACACTGTTACTGTCTCTTACACTCTCTTACACTCTGCTACTGTCTCTTACACTCTGTTACTGTCTCTTACACTCTGCTACTGTCTCCTACACTCTGTTACTGTCTCTTTCACTCTGCTACTGTCTCTTACACTCTGCTACTATCTCTTACGCTCTATTACTGTCTCTTACACTCTACTACACTGTCATATACTCTGTTACTGTCTCCTATACTCTGTTACTGTCTCCTATACTCTGTTACACTCTCTTACACTCTGCTGCTGTCTCATATACTCTGTTACTGTATCTTACACTCTGTTACTGTCTCTTACACTCTCTTACACTCTGTTACACTCTCTTACACGCTGTTACACTCTCTTACACGCTGTTACACCCTGTTACACACTGTTACTGTCTCTTACACTCTCTTACACTCTGCTACTGTCTCTTTCACTCTGTTACTGTCTCTTACACGCTGCTACTGTCTCTTACACTCTGTTACTGTCTTTTTCACTCTGCTACTGTCTCTTACACTCTGCTACTATCTCTTACGCTCTGTTACTGTCTCTTACACTCTACTACACTGTCATACACTCTGTTACAGTATCTTACACTCTGTTACTGTCTCGTACACTCTGTTACTGTCTCTTACACCCTGCTGCTGTCTCATATACTCTGTTACTGTCTCTTACACTCTGTTGCTGTCTCTTACACTCTCTTACACTCTCTTACACTCTCCTACACTCTGCTACTGTCTCTTACACCCTCTTACACTCTGTTACTGTCTCTTACACTCTGTTACACTCTGTTACTGTCTCTTACATTCTCTTACACTCTGTTACTGTCTCCTATACTCTGTTACCGTCTCTTACTCTCTGCTACTGTCTCTTACACAGGTTTACGATGTCTACGCGAAGAGATCCCCAAAGACGTTCACAGTATACTGAGATCATTCTGGACTATGTGATCCTAGAGGACGGTATATGCCATGTGACACTCTCTGACACTCTACTACACTCTACTACACTCTGCTACTGTCTCTTTCACTCTGTTACTGTCTCTTTCACTCTGTTACTGTCTCTTACACTCTGTTACTGTCTCTTAAACTCTGCTACTGTCTATAACACTCTCTTACACTCTGTTACTGTCTATTGCACTCTGCTACTGTCTCTTACACTCTCTTACACTCTCTTACTGTCTATTACACTCTGCTACTGTCTCTTACACTCTCTTACACTATGTTACACTCTCTTACACTCTGCTGCTGTCTCTTACACTCTGTTACTGTCTCTTACACTCTGTTACTGTCTCTTACACTCTCCTACATTCTTTTACTGTCTCTTACACTCTCTTACACTCTGTTACACTCTCTTACACGCTGTTACACTCTCTTACACTCTGTTACTGTCTCTTACACTCTCTTACACTCTGCTACTGTCTCTCACACTCTGCCACTGTCTCTTACACTCTGCTACTCTGTGTTTCACTCTGCTTCTGTCTCTTACACTCTGTTACTGTCTCTTACACTCTCTTACACTCTGCTACTTTCTCTCACACTCTGCCACTGTCTCTTACACTCTGCTACTCTGTGTTTCACTCTGCTACTTTCTCTTACGCTCTTTTACTGTCTCTTACACTCTACTACACTCTCCTACACTCTGTTTCTGTCTCTTACACTCTGTTACTGTCTCGTACACTCTGTTACTGTCTCTTACACTCTGTTACACTCTCTTACACTCTGTTACTGTCTCTTACACTCTCTTACACTCTGCTGCTGTCTCTTACACTCTGTTACTGTCTCTTACACTCTGTTACTGTCTCTTACACTCTATTACACTCTCCTACACTCTGCTACTGTCTCTTACACCCTCTTACACTCTGTTACTCTCTTACACTCTGTTACTGTCTCTTAAACTCTGCTACTGTCTATAACACTCTCTTACACTCTGTTACTGTCTATTACACTCTGCTACTGTCTCTTACACTCTCTTACACTCTGTTACTGTCTATTACACTCTGCTACTGTCTCTTACACTCTGTTACTGTCTCTTACACTCTCTTACACTCTGTTACACGCTGTTACACGCTGTTACACACTCTTACATTCTGTTACTGTCTCTTACACTCTCTTATACTCTGCTACTGTCTCTTACACTCTGCTACTGTGTCTTACACTCTGCTACTCTCTGTTTCACTCTGCTTCTGTCTCTTACACTCTGCTACTGTCTCTTACGCTCTGTTACTGTCTCTTACACTCTACTACACTCTCGTACACTTTGTTACTGTCTCTTACACTCTTTTACTGTCGCGTACACTCTGTTACTGTCTCTTACACTCTGTTACTGTCTCTTACACTCTGTTACACTCTCTTACACTCTGTTACTGTCTCTTACACTCTGCTGCTGTCTCTTACACTCTGCTGCTGTCTCTTACACTCTGTTACTGTCTCTTACACTCTGTTACTGTCTCTTACACTCTCCTATACTCTGTCACTGTCTCTTACACTCTCTTACACTCTGTTACACTCTCTTACACGCTGTTACACACTCTTACATTCTGTTACTGTCTCTTACACTCTCTTATACTCTGCTACTGTCTCTTACACTCTGCTACTGTCTCTTACACTCTGCTCCTCTCTCTTTCACTCTGCTTCTGTCTCTTACACTCTGCTACTGTCTCTTACGCTCTGTTACTGTCTCTTACACTCTACTACACTCTCGTACACTTTGTTACTGTCTCTTACACTCTTTTACTGTCGCGTACACTCTGTTACTGTCTCTTACACTCTGTTACTGTCTCTTACACTCTGTTACACTCTCTTACACTCTGTTACTGTCTCTTACACTCTGCTGCTGTCTCTTACACTCTGCTGCTGTCTCTTACACTCTGTTACTGTCTCTTACACTCTGTTACTGTCTCTTACACTCTCTTACACTCTCATACACTCTGCTACTGTCTCTTACACCCTCTTACACTCTGTTACTGTCTCTTACACTCTCTTACACTCTGTTACACTCTCTTACACGCTGTTACACCCTCTTACACACTGTTACTGTCTCTTACACTCTTATACTCTGCTACTGTCTCTTACACTCTGTTACTTTCTCTTACACTCTGCTACTGTCTCCTACACTCTGTTACTGTCTCTTTCACTCTGCTACTGTCTCTTACACTCTGCTACTATCTCTTACGCTCTGTTACTGTCTCTTACACTCTGCTACACTCTCTTACACTCTGCTGCTGTCTCATATACTCTGTTACTGTCTCTTACACTCTGTTACTGTCTCTTACACTATCTTACACTCTCTTACCCTCTCCTACACTCTGCTACTGTCTCTTACACCCTCTTATACTCTGTTACTGTCTCTTTCACTCTGTTACTGTCTCTTACACTCTGTTACTGTCTCTTAAACTCTGCTACTGTCTATAACACTCTCTTACACTCTGTTACTGTCTATTGCACTCTGCTACTGTCTCTTACACTCTCTTACACTCTGTTACTGTCTATTACACTCTGCTACTGTCTCTTACACTCTCTTACACTATGTTACACTCTCTTACACTCTGCTGCTGTCTCTTACACTCTGTTACTGTCTCTTACACTCTGTTACTGTCTCTTACACTCTCCTACATTCTGTTACTGTCTCTTACACTCTCTTACACTCTGTTACACTCTCTTACACGCTGTTACACTCTCTTACACTCTGTTACTGTCTCTTACACTCTCTTACACTCTGCTACTGTCTCTCACACTCTGCCACTGTCTCTTACACTCTGCTACTCTGTGTTTCACTCTGCTTCTGTCTCTTACACTCTGTTACTGTCTCTTACACTCTCTTACACTCTGCTACTTTCTCTCACACTCTGCCACTGTCTCTTACACTCTGCTACTCTGTGTTTCACTCTGCTACTGTCTCTTACGCTCTTTTACTGTCTCTTACACTCTACTACACTCTCCCACACTCTGTTTCTCTCTCTTACACTCTGTTACTGTCTCGTACACTCTGTTACTGTCTCTTACACTCTGTTACACTCTCTTACACTCTGTTACTGTCTCTTACACTCTCTTACACTCTGCTGCTGTCTCTTACACTCTGTTACTGTCTCTTACACTCTCCTACACTCTGCTACTGTCTCTTACACCCTCTTACACTCTGTTACTCTCTTACACTCTGTTACTGTCTCTTAAACTCTGCTACTGTCTATAACACTCTCTTACACTCTGTTACTGTCTATTACACTCTGCTACTGTCTCTTACACTCTCTTACACTCTGTTACTGTCTATTACACTCTGCTACTGTCTCTTACACTCGGTTACTGTCTCTTACACTCTCTTACACTCTGTTACACGCTGTTACACGCTGTTACACACTCTTACATTCTGTTACTGTCTCTTACACTCTCTTATACTCTGCTACTGTCTCTTACACTCTGCTACTGTCTCTTACACTCTGCTACTCTCTGTTTCACTCTGCTTCTGTCTCTTACACTCTGCTACTGTCTCTTACGCTCTGTTACTGTCTCTTACACTATGTTACACTCTCTTACACTCTGCTGCTGTCTCTTACACTCTGTTACTGTCTCTTACACTCTGTTACTGTCTCTTACACTCTCCTACACTCTGTTACTGTCTCTTACACTCTCTTACACTCTGTTACACTCTCTTACACGCTGTTAAACTCTCTTACACTCTGTTACTGTCTCTTACACTCTCTTACACTCTGCTACTGTCTCTCACACTCTGCCACTGTCTCTTACACTCTGCTACTCTCTGTTTCACTCTGCTTCTGTCTCTTACACTCTGCTACTGTCTCTTACGCTCTGTTACTGTCTCTTACACTCTACTACACTCTCCTACACTCTGTTACTGTCTCTTACACTCTGTTACTGTCTCGTACACTCTGTTACTGTCTCTTACACTCTCTTACACTCTGCTGCTGTCTCTTACACTCTGTTATTGTCTCTTACACTCTGTTACTGTCTCTTACACTCTCTTACACTCTCCTACACTCTGCTACTGTCTCTTACACCCTCTTACACTCTGTTACTCTCTTACACTCTGTTACTGTCTCTTAAACTCTGCTACTGTCTATAACACTCTCTTACACTCTGTTACTGTCTATTACACTCTGCTACTGTCTCTTACACTCTCTTACACTCTGTTACACTCTCTTACAATCTGCTGCTGTCTCTTACACTCTGTTACTGTCTCTTACACTCTGTTACTGTCTCTTACACTCTGCTACTGTCTATAACACTCTCTTACACTCTGTTACTGTCTATTACACTCTGCTACTGTCTCTTACACTCTCTTACACTATGTTACACTCTCTTACACTCTGCTGCTGTCTCTTACACTCTGTTACTGTCTCTTACACTCTGTTACTGTCTCTTACACTCTGTTACTGTCTCTTACACTCTCCTACACTCTGTTACTGTCTCTTACACTCTCTTACACTCTGTTACACTCTCTTACATGCTGTTACACTCTCTTACATTTTGTTACTGTCTCTTACACTCTCTTATACTCTGCTACTGTCTCTTACACTCTGCTACTGTCTCTTACACTCTGCTACTCTCTATTTCAGTCTGCTTCTGTCTCGTACACTCTGTTACTGTCTCGTACACTCTCCTACACTCTCGTACACTCTGTTACTGTCTCTTACACTCTGTTACATTCTCTTACACTCTGTTACTGTCTCTTACACTCTCTTACACTCTGCTGCTGTCTCTTACACTCTGTTACTGTCTCTTACACTCTCTTACACTCTCCTACACTCTGCTACTGTCTCTTACACCCTCTTACACTCTGTTACTGTCTCTTACATTCTTTTACACTCTGTTACACTCTCTTACATGCTGTTACACTTTCTTACACACTGTTACTGTCTCTTACACTCTTACACTCTGCTACTGTCTGTTACACTCTGTTACTGTCTCTTACACTCTGCTACTGTCTCCTACACTCTGTTACTGTCTCTTTCACTCTGCTACTGTCTCTTACACTCTGCTACTATCTCTTACGCTCTGTTACTGTCTCTTACACTCTACTACACTGTCATACACTCTGTTACTGTCTCGTACACTCTGTTACTGTCTCTTACACTCTTTTACTGTCTCCTATACTCTGTTACTGTCTCCTTTACTCTGTTACACTCTCTTACACTATGCTGCTGTCTCATATACTCTGTTACTGTCTCTTACACTCTGTTACTGTCTCTTACACTCTCTTACACTCTGTTACACTCTCTTACACGCTGTTACACTCTCTTACATGCTGTTACACCCTCTTACACACTGTTACCGTATCTTACACTCTCTTACACTCTGCTACTGTCTCTTACATTCTGTTACTGTCTCTTACACTCTGCTACTGTCTCTTACACTCTGTTACTGTCTCTTTCACTCTGCTACTGTCTCTTCCACTCTGCTACTATCTCTTACGCTCTGTTACTGTCTCTTACACTTTACTACACTGTCATACACTCTGTTACTGTATCTTACACTCTGTTACTGTCTCGTACACTCTGTTACTGTCTCTTACACTCTGTTACTGTCTCCTATACTCTGTTACTGTCTCCTATACTCTGTTACACTCTCTTACACTCTGCTGCTGTCTCATATACTCTGTTACTGTCTCTTACACTCTGTTACTGTCTCCTATACTCTGTTACTGTCTCCTATACTCTGTTACACTCTCTTACACTCTGCTGCTGTCTCATATACTCTGTTACTGTCTCTTACACTCTGTTACTGTCTCTTACACTCTCTTACACTCTCCTACACTCTGCTACTGTCTTACACCATCTTACACTCTGTTTCTGTCTCTTACACTCTGTTACACTCTCTTACACTCTGTTACTGTCTCTTACATTCTCTTACACTCTGTTACTATCTCCTATTCTCTGTTACCGTCTCTTACTCTCTGCTACTGTCTCTTACACAGGTTTACGATGTCTACGCGAAGAGATCCGCAAAGATGTTCACAGTATACTGAGATTATTCTGGACTATGTGATCCTAGAGGACGGTATATGCCATGTGACACTCTCTTACACTCTACTACACTCTACTACACTCTGCTACTGTCTCTTTCACTCTGTTACTGTCTCTTACACTCTGTTACTGTCTCTTACACTCTGTTACTGTCTCTTAAACTCTGCTACTGTCTATAACACTCTTACACTATGTTACTGTCTATTACACTCTGCTACTGTCTCTTACACTCTCTTACACTCTGCTGCTGTCTCTTACACTCTGTTACTGTCTCTTACACTCTGTTACTGTCTCTTACTCTCTCCTACACTCTGTTACTGTCTCTTACACTCTCTTACACTCTGCTACTGTCTCTTACACTCTGCTACTGTCTCTTACACTCTGCTCCTCTCTCTTTCACTCTGCTTCTGTCTCTTACACTCTGCTACTGTCTCTTACGCTCTGTTCCTGTCTCTTACACTCTACTACACTCTCGTACACTCTGTTACTGTCTCGTACACTCTGTTACTGTCGCGTACACTCTGTTACTGTCTCTTACACTCTGTTACACTCTCTTACACTCTGTTACAGTCTCTTACACTCTCTTACACTCTGCTGCTGTCTCTTACACTCTGTTACTGTCTCTTACACTCTCCTACACTCTGCTACTGTCTCTTACACCCTCTTACACTCTGTTACTGTCTCTTACACTCTCTTACACGCTGTTACACCCTCTTACACACTGTTACTGTCTCTTACACTCTTACACTCTGCTACTGTCTCTTACACTCTGTTACTGTCTCTTACACTCTGCTACTGTCTCCTACACTCTGTTACTGTCTCTTTCACTCTGCTACTGTCTCTTACACTCTGCTACTATCTCTTACGCTCTGTTACTGTCTCTTACACTCTACTACACTGTCATACACTCTGTTACTGTCTCGTACACTCTGTTACTGTCTCTTACACTCTGTTACTGTCTCCTATACTCTGTTACACTCTCTTACACTCTGCTGTTGTCTCATATACTCTGTTACTGTCTCTTACACTCTGTTACTGTCTCTTACACTCTCTTACAATCTGTTACACTCTCTTACACGCTGTTACACTCTCTTACACTCTGTTACACCCTCTTACACACTGTTACTGTCTCTTACACTCTCTTACACTCTGCTACTGTCTCTTACATTCTGTTACTGTCACTGACACTCTGCTACTGTCTCTTACACTCTGTTACTGTCTATTTCACTCTGCTACTGTCTCTTACACTCTGCTACTATCTCTTACGCTCTGTTACTGTCTCTTACACTCTACTACACTGTCATACACTCTGTTACTGTATCTTACACTCTGTTACTGTCTTGTACACTCTGTTACTGTCTCTTACACTCTGTTACTGTCTCCTATACTCTGTTACTGTCTCCTATACTCTGTTACACTCTCTTACACTCTGCTGCTGTCTCATATTCTCTGTTACTGTCTCTTACACTCTGTTACTGTCTCTTACACTCTCTTACCCTCTCCTACACTCTGCTACTGTCTCTTACACCCTCTTACACTCTGTTACTGTCTCTTACACTCTCTTACACTCTGTTACACTCTCTTACACGCTGTTACACCCTCTTACACACTGTTACTGTCTCTTACACTCTCTTACACTCTGCTACTGTCTCTTACACTCTGTTACTGTCTCTTTCACTCTGCTACTGTCTCTTCCACTCTGCTACTATTTCTTACGCTCTGTTACTGTCTCTTACACTCTACTACACTGTCATACACTCTGTTACTGTATCTTACACTCTGTTACTGTCTCGTACACTCTGTTACTGTCTCTTACACTCTGTTACTGTCTCCTATACTCCGTTACTGTCTCCTATACTCTGTTACACTCTCTTACATTCTGCTGCTGTCTCATATACTCTGTTACTGTCTCTTACACTCTGTTACTGTCTCTTACACTCTGTTACTGTCTCCTATACTCTGTTACTGTCTCCTATACTCTGTTACACTCTCTTACACTCTGCTGCTGTCTCATATACTCTGTTACTGTCTCTTACACTCTGTTACTGTCTCTTACACTCTCTTACACTGTCTTACACTCTCCTACACTCTGCTACTGTCTTACACCCTCTTACACTCTGTTACTGTCTCTTACACTCTGTTACACTCTCTTACACTCTGTTACCATCTCTTACTCTCTGCTACTGTCTCTTACACAGGTTTATGATGTCTACGCGAAGAGATCCCCAAAGACGTTCACAGTATACTGAGATCATTCTGGACTATGTGATCCTAGAGGACGGTATATGCAATGTGACACTGTCTTACACTCTACTACACTCTACTACACTCTGCTACCGTCTCTTTCACTCTGTTACTGTCTCTTACACTCTGTTACTGTGTCTTACACTCTGTTACTGTCTCTAAAACTCTGCTACTGTCTATAACACTCTCTTACACTCTGTTACTGTCTATTACACTCTGCTACTGTCTCTTACACTCTCTTACACTATGTTACACTCTCTTACACTCTGCTGCTGTCTCTTACACTCTGTTACTGTCTCTTACACTCTGTTACTGTCTCTTACACTCTCCTACACTCTGTTACTGTCTCTTACATTCTCTTACACTCTGTTACACTCTCTTACACGCTGTTACACTCTCTTACACTCTGTTACTGTCTCTTACACTCTCTTACACTCTGCTACTGTCTCTCACACTCTGCCACTGTCTCTTACACTCTGCTACTCTCTGTTTCACTCTGCTTCTGTCTCTCACACTCTGCCACTGTCTCTCACACTCTGCTACTGTCTCTTACGCTCTGTTACTGTCTCTTACACTCTACTACACTCTCCTACACTCTGTTACTGTCTCGTGCACTCTGTTACTGTCTCTTACACTCTGTTACACTCTCTTACACTCTGTTACTGTCTCTTACACTCTCTTACACTCTGCTCCTGTCTCTTACACTCTGTTACTGTCTCTTACACTCTGTTACTGTCTCTTACACTCTCTTACACTCTCCTACACTCTGCTACTGTCTCTTACACCCTCTTACACTCTGTTACTGTCTCTTACACTCTCTTACACTCTGTTACACTCTCTTACACGCTGTTACACCCTCTTACACACTGTTACTGTCTCTTACACTCTTACACTCTGCTACTGTCTCTTACACTCTGTTACTGTCTCTTACACTCTGCTACTGTCTCCTACACTCTGTTACTGTCTCTTTCACTCTGCTACTGTCTCTTACACTCTGCTACTATCTCTTACACTCTGTTACTGTCTCTTACACTCTGTTACTGTCTCTTACACTCTGTTACTGTCTCCTATACTCTGCTGCTGTCTCATATACTCTGTTACACTCTCTTACACTCTGCTGCTGTCTCATATACTCTGTTACTGTCTCTTACACTCTGTTACTGTCTCTTACACTCTGTTACTGTCTATTTCACTCTGCTACTGTCTCTTACACTCTGCTACTATCTCTTACGCTCTGTTACTGTCTCTTACACTCTACTACACTGTCATACACTCTGTTACTGTATCTTACACTCTGTTACTGTCTCGTACACTCTGTTACTGTCTCTTACACTCTGTTACTGTCTCCTATACTCTGATACTGTCTCTTACACTCTGTTACTGTCTCCTATACTCTGTTACTGTCTCCTATACTCTGTTACACTCTCTTACACTCTGCTGCTGTCTCATATACTCTGTTACTGTCTCTTACACTCTGTTACTGTCTCTTACACTCTCTTACCCTCTCCTACACTCTGCTACTCTCTCTTACACCCTCTTACACTCTGTTACTGTCTCTTACACTCTCTTACACTCTGTTACACTCTCTTACACGCTGTTACACCCTCTTACACACTGTTACTGTCTCTTACACTCTCCTACACTCTGTTACGGTCTCTTACACTCTCTTACACTCTGTTACACTCTCTTACACGCTGTTACACTCTCTTACACTCTGTTACTGTCTCTTACACTCTCTTACACGCTATTACACTCTCTTACACGCTGTTACACTCTCTTACACGCTGTTACACCCTGTTACACACTGTTACTGTCTCTTACACTCTCTTACACTCTGCTACTGTCTCTTACACTCTGTTACTGTCTCTTACACTCTGCTACTGTCTCTTACACTCTGCTACTGTCTCTTACACTCTGTTACTGTCTCTTTCACTCTGCTACTGTCTCTTACACTCTGCTACTGTCTCTTACACTCTGCTACTATCTCTTACGCTCTGTTACTGTCTCTTACACTCTACTACACTGTCATACACTCTGTTACTGTCTCGTACACTCTGTTACTGTCTCGTACACTCTGTTACTGTCTCTTACACTCTGTTACTGTCTCCTATACTCTGTTACTGTCTCCTATACTCTGTTACACTCTCTTACACTCTGCTGCTGTCTCATATACTCTGTTACTGTCTCTTACACTGTGTTACTGTCTCTAACACTCTCTTACACTCTCTTACCCTCTCCTACACTCTGCTACTGTCTCTTACACCCTCTTACACTCTGTTACTGTCTCTTACACTCTCTTACACTCTGTTACACTCTCTTACACGCTGTTACACCCTCTTACACTCTGCTACTGTCTCTTACACTCTGTTACTGTCTCTTACACTCTGCTACTGTCTCCTACACTCTGTTACTGTCTCTTTCACTCTGCTACTGTCTCTTACACTCTGCTACTATCTCTTACGCTCTGTTACTGTCTCTTACACTCTACTACACTGTCATACACTCTGTTATTGTCTCGTACACTCTGTTACTGTCTCTTACACTATGTTACTGTCTCCTATACTCTGTTACTGTCTCCTATACTCTGTTACACTCTTTTACACTCTGCTGCTGTCTCATATAGTCTGTTACTGTCTCTTACACTCTGTTACTGTCTCTTACACTCTCTTACCCTCTCCTACACTCTGCTACTGTCTCTTACACCCTCTTACACTCTGTTACTGTCTCTTACACTCTCTTACACGCTATTACACTCTCTTACACGCTGTTACACTCTCTTACACGCTGTTACACCCTGTTACACACTGTTACTCTCTCTTACACTCTCTTACACTCTGCTACTGTCTCTTACACTCTGTTACTGTCTCTTACACTCTGCTTCTGTCTCTTACACTCTGCTACTGTCTCTTACACTCTGTTACTGTCTCTTTCACTCTGCTACTCTCTCTTACAATCTGCTACTATCTCTTACGCTCTGTTACTGTCTCTTACACTCTACTACACTGTCATACACTCTGTTACTGTATCTTACACTCTGTTACTGTCTCGAACACTCTGTTACTGTCTCTTACACTCTGTTACTGTCTCCTATACTCTGTTACTGTCTCCTATACTCTGTTACACTCTCTTACACTCTGCTGCTGTCTCATATACTCTGTTACTGTCTCTTACACTGTGTTACTGTCTCTTACACTCTCTTACACTCTCTTACCCTCTCCTACACTCTGCTACTGTCTCTTACACCCTCTTACACTCTGTTACTGTCTCTTTCACTCTGCTACTGTCTCTTACACTCTGCTACTATCTCTTACGCTCTGTTACTGTCTCTTACACTCTACTACACTGTCATACACTCTGTTATTGTCTCGTACACTCTGTTACTGTCTCTTACACTCTGTTACTGTCTCCTATACTCTGTTACTGTCTCCTATACTCTGTTACACTCTCTTACACTCTGCTGCTGTCTCATATACTCTGTTACTGTCTCTTACACTCTGTTACTGTCTCTTACACTCTCTTACCCTCTCCTACACTCTGCTACTGTCTCTTACACCCTCTTACACTCTGTTACTGTCTCTTACACTCTCTTACACTCTGTTACACTCTCTTACTGTCTCTTACACTCTCTTACACTCTGTTACACTCTCTTACATGCTGTTACACTTTCTTACACATTGTTACTGTCTCTTACACTCTTACACTCTGCTACTGTCTGTTACACTATGTTACTGTCTCTTACACTCTGCTACTGTCTCCTACACTCTGTTACTGTATCTTTCACTCTGCTACTGTCTCTTACACTCTGCTACTATCTCTTATGCTCTGTTACTGTCTCTTACGCTCTACTACACTGTCATACACTCTGTTACTGTCTCGTACACTCTGTTACTGTCTCTTACACTCTGTTACTGTCTCCTATACTCTGTTACTGTCTCCTATACTCTGTTACACTCTCTTACACTCTGCTGCTGTCTCATATACTCTGTTACTGTCTCTTACACTCTGTTACTGTCTCTTACACTCTCTTACACTCTGTTACACTCTCTTACGCGCAGTTACACTCTCTTACACGCTGTTACACCCTGTTACACACTGTTACTGTCTGTTACACTCTCTTACACTCTGCTACTGTCTCTTACACTCTGTTACTGTCTCTTACACTCTGCTACTGTCTCTTACACTCTGTTACTGTCTCTTTCACTCTGCTACTGTCTCTTACACTCTGCTACTATCTCTTACGCTCTGTCACTGTCTCTTACACTCTACTACACTGTCATACACTCTGTTACTGTATCTTACACTCTGTTACTGTCTCGTACACTCTGTTCCTGTCTCTTACACTCTGTTACTGTCTCCTATACTCTGTTACTGTCTCCTATACTCTGTTACACTCTCTTACACTCTGCTGCTGTCTCATATACTCTGTTACTGTCTCTTACACTCTGTTACTGTCTCTTACACTCTCTTACCCTCTCCTACACTCTGCTACTGTCTCTTACACCCTCTTACACTCTGTTACTGTCTCTTACACTCTGTTACACTCTCTTACATGCTGTTACACTTTCTTACACATTGTTACTGTCTCTTACACTCTTACACTCTGCTACTGTCTGTTACACTATGTTACTGTCTCTTACACTCTGCTACTGTCTCCTACACTCTGTTACTGTATCTTTCACTCTGCTACTGTCTCTTACACTCTGCTACTATCTCTTATGCTCTGTTACTGTCTCTTACGCTCTACTACACTGTCATACACTCTGTTACTGTCTCGTACACTCTGTTACTGTCTCTTACACTCTGTTACTGTCTCCTATACTCTGTTACTGTCTCCTATACTCTGTTACACTCTCTTACACTCTGCTGCTGTCTCATATACTCTGTTACTGTCTCTTACACTCTGTTACTGTCTCTTACACTCTCTTACACTCTGTTACACTCTCTTACGCGCAGTTACACTCTCTTACACGCTGTTACACCCTGTTACACACTGTTACTGTCTGTTACACTCTCTTACACTCTGCTACTGTCTCTTACACTCTGTTACTGTCTCTTACACTCTGCTACTGTCTCTTACACTCTGTTACTGTCTCTTTCACTCTGCTACTGTCTCTTTAACTCTGCTACTGTCTCTTACACTCTGCTACTATCTCTTACGCTCTGTCACTGTCTCTTACACTCTACTACACTGTCATACACTCTGTTACTGTATCTTACACTCTGTTACTGTCTCGTACACTCTGTTCCTGTCTCTTACACTCTGTTACTGTCTCCTATACTCTGTTACTGTCTCCTATACTCTGTTACACTCTCTTACACTCTGCTGCTGTCTCATATACTCTGTTACTGTCTCTTACACTCTGTTACTGTCTCTTACACTCTCTTACACTCTCTTACACTCTGCTACTGTCTCTTTCACTCTGCTACTGTCTCTTTCACTCTGCTACTGTCTCTTACACTCTGCTACACTCTCGTACACTCTGTTACTGTCTCTTACACTCTGTTACTGTCTCCTATACTCTGTTACTGTCTCCTATACTCTGTTACACTCTCTTACACTCTGCTGCTGTCTCATATACTCTGTTACTGTCTCTTACACTCTGTTACTGTCTCTTACACTCTCTTACCCTCTCCTACACTCTGCTACTGTCTCTTACACCCTCTTACACTCTGTTACTGTCTCTTACACTCTCTTACACTCTGTTACACTCTCTTACATGCTGTTACACTTTCTTACACATTGTTACTGTCTCTTACACTCTTACACTCTGCTACTGTCTGTTACACTATGTTACTGTCTCTTACACTCTGCTACTGTCTCCTACACTCTGTTACTGTATCTTTCACTCTGCTACTGTCTCTTACACTCTGCTACTATCTCTTATGCTCTGTTACTGTCTCTTACGCTCTACTACACTGTCATACACTCTGTTACTGTCTCGTACACTCTGTTACTGTCTCTTACACTCTGTTACTGTCTCCTATACTCTGTTACTGTCTCCTATACTCTGTTACACTCTCTTACACTCTGCTGCTGTCTCATATACTCTGTTACTGTCTCTTACACTCTGTTACTGTCTCTTACACTCTCTTACACTCTGTTACACTCTCTTACGCGCAGTTACACTCTCTTACACGCTGTTACACCCTGTTACACACTGTTACTGTCTGTTACACTCTCTTACACTCTGCTACTGTCTCTTACACTCTGTTACTGTCTCTTACACTCTGCTACTGTCTCTTACACTCTGTTACTGTCTCTTTCACTCTGCTACTGTCTCTTTCACTCTGCTACTGTCTCTTACACTCTGCTACTATCTCTTACGCTCTGTCACTGTCTCTTACACTCTACTACACTGTCATACACTCTGTTACTGTATCTTACACTCTGTTACTGTCTCGTACACTCTGTTCCTGTCTCTTACACTCTGTTACTGTCTCCTATACTCTGTTACTGTCTCCTATACTCTGTTACACTCTCTTACACTCTGCTGCTGTCTCATATACTCTGTTACTGTCTCTTACACTCTGTTACTGTCTCTTACACTCTCTTACACTCTCTTACACTCTGCTACTGTCTCTTTCACTCTGCTACTGTCTCTTTCACTCTGCTACTGTCTCTTACACTCTGCTACACTCTCGTACACTCTGTTACTGTCTATTACACACTGTTACTGTCTCTTACACTCTGTTACTGTCTCTTACACTCTGTTACACTCTCTTACACTCTGTTACTGTCTCTTACACTCTGTTACTGTCTCTTACACTCTCCTACACTCTGCTACTGTCTCTTACACTCTCTTACACTATGTTACACTCTCTTACACTTTGCTGCTGTCTCTTACACTCTGCTTCTGTCTCTTACACTCTGCTACTGTCTCTTACGCTCTGTTACTGTCTCTTACACTCTACTACACTCTCGTACACTCTGTTACTGTCTCTTACACTCTGTTACTGTCTCGTACACTCTGTTACTGTCTCTTACACTCTGTTACACTCTCTTACACTCTGTTACTGTCTCTTACACTCTCTTATACTCTGCTACTGTCTCTTACACTCTGCTACTGTCTCTTACACTCTGCTACTCTCTGTTTCACTCTGCTTCTGTCTCTTACACTCTGCTACTGTCTCTTACGCTCTGTTACTGTCTCTTACACTATATTACACTCTCTTACACTCTGCTGCTGTCTCTTACACTCTGTTACTGTCTCTTACACTCTCCTACACTTTGTTACTGTCTCTTACACTCTCTTACACTCTGTTACACTCTCTTACACGCTGTTACACACTCTTACATTCTGTTACTGTCTCTTACACTCTTATACTCTGCTACTGTCTCTTACACTCTGCTACTGTCTCTTACACTCTGCTCCTCTCTCTTTCACTCTGCTTCTGTCTCTTACACTCTGCTACTGTCTCTTACGCTCTGTTACTGTCTCTTACACTCTACTACACTCTCGTACACTCTGTTACTGTCTCTTACACTCTGTTACTGTCGCGTACACTATGTTACTGTCTCTTACACTCTGTTACACTCTCTTACACTCTGTTACTGTCTCTTACACTCTCTTACACTCTGCTGCTGTCTCTTACACACTGTTACTGTCTCTTACACTCTGTTACTGTCTCTTACACTCTTTTACACTCTCATACACTCTGCTACTGTCTCTTACACCCTCTTACACGCTGTTACTGTCTCTTACACTCTCTTACACTCTGTTACACTCTCTTACACGCTGTTACACCCTCTTACACACTGTTACTGTCTCTTACACTCTCTTACACTCTGCTACTGTCTCTTACCCTCTGTTACTGTCTCTTTCACTCTGCTACTGTCTCTTACACTCTGCTACTATCTCTTACGCTCTGTTACTGTCTCTTACACTCTACTACACTGTCATACACTCTGTTACTGTCTCGTACACTCTGTTACTGTCTCTTACACTATGTTACTGTCTCCTATACTCTGTTACTGTCTCCTATACTCTGTTACACTCTCTTACACTCTGCTGCTGTCTCATATACTCTGTTACTGTCTCTTACACTCTGTTACTGTCTCTTACACTATCTTACACTCTCTTACCCTCTCCTACACTCTGCTACTGTCTCTTACACCCTCTTTCACTCTGTTACTGTCTCTTACACTCTCTTACACTCTGTTACACTCTCTTACACGCTGTTACACCCTCTTACACACTGTTTCTGTCTCTTACACTCTCTTACACTCTGCTACTGTCTCTTACACTCTGTTACTGTCTCTTTCACTCTGCTACTGTCTCTTACACTCTGTTACTGTCTCTTTCACTCTGCTACTGTCTCTTCCACTCTGCTACTATCTCTTACGCTCTGTTACTGTCTCTTACACTCTACTACACTGTCATACACTCTGTTACTGTATCTTACACTCTGTTACTGTCTCGTACACTATGTTACTGTCTCTTACACTCTGTTACTGTCTCCTATACTCTGTTACTGTCTCCTATACTCTGTTACACTCTCTTACATTCTGCTGCTGTCTCATATACTCTGTTACTGTCTCTTACACTCTGTTACTGTCTCTTACACTCTCTTACACTCTCTTACACTCTCCTACACTCTGCTACTGTCTCTTACACCCTCTTACACTCTGTTACTGTCTCTTACACTCTCTTACACTCTCTTACACTCTGTTACACTCTCTTACACGCTGTTACACCCTCTTACACACTGTTACTGTCTCTTACACTCTCTTAGACTCTGCTACTGTCTCTTACACTCTGTTACTGTCTCTTACACTCTGCTACTGTCTCCTACACTCTGTTACTGTCTCTTTCACTCTGCTACTGTCTCTTACACTCTGCTACTATCTCTTACGCTCTGTTACTGTCTCTTACACTCTACTACACTGTCATACACTCTGTTACTGTCTCGTACACTCTGTTACTGTCTCTTACACTCTGTTACTGTCTCCTATACTCTGTTACTGTCTCCTATACTCTGTTACACTCTCTTACACTCTGCTGCTGTCTCATATACTCTGTTACTGTCTCTTACACTCTGTTACTGTCTCTTACACTCTCTTACACTCTGTTACACTCTCTTACACGCTGTTACACTCTCTTACACGCTGTTACACCCTGTTACACACTGTTACTGTCTCTTACACTCTCTTACACTCTGCTACTGTCTCTTACACTCTGTTACTGTCTCTTACACTCTGCTACTGTCTTTTACACTCTGTTACTGTCTCTTTCACTCTGCTACTGTCTCTTACACTCTGCTACTATCTCTTACGCTCTGTTACTGTCTCTTACACTCTACTACACTGTCATACACTCTGTTACTGTATCTTACACTCTGTTACTGTCCCGTACACTCTGTTACTGTCTCTTACACTCTGTTACTGTCTCCTATACTCTGTTACTGTCTCCTATACTCTGTTACACTCTCTTACACTCTGCTGCTGTCTCATATACTCTGTTACTGTCTCTTACACTCTGTTACTATCTCTTACACTCTCTTACACTCTCTTACACTCTCCTACACTCTGCTACTGTCTCTTACACCCTCTTACACTCTGTTACTGTCTCTTACACTCTGTTACACTCTCTTACACTCTGTTACTGTCTCTTACATTCTCTTACACTCTGTTACTGTCTCCTATACTCTGTTACCGTCTCTTACTCTCTGCTACTGTCTCTTACACAGGTTTACGATGTCTACGCGAAGAGATCCCCAAAGACGTTCACAGTATACTGAGATCATTCTGGACTATGTGATCCTAGAGGACGGTATATGCCATGTGACACTCTCTTACACTCTACTACACTCTACTACTGTCTCTTTCACTCTGCTACTGTCTCTTACACTCTGTTACTGTCTCTTACACTCTGTTACTGTCTCTTACACTCTGCTACTGTATCTTACACTGTGGTATTGTCTCTTACACTCTGATACTGTCCATAACACTCTCTTACACTCTGTTACTGTCTATTACACTCTGCTACTGTCTCTTACACTCTCTTACACTATGTTACACTCTCCTACACTCTGTTACTGTCTCTTACACTCTCCTACACTCTGTTACTGTCTCTTACACTCTTTTACACTCTGCTATTGTCTCTTACACTATGCTACTGTCTCTTACACTCTACTACACTCTCGTACACTCTGTTACTGTCTCTTACACTCTCTTACACTCTGCTGCTGTCTCTTACACTCTGTTACTGTCTCTTACACTCTGTTACTGTCTCTTACACTCTCTTACACTCTCCTACACTCTGCTACTGTCTCTTACACCCTCTTACACTCTGTTACTGTCTCTTACACTCTCTTACACGCTGTTACACTCTCTTACACGCTGTTACACTCTCTTACACGCTGTTACACTCTCTTACACGCTGTTACACCCTCTTACACACTGTTACTGTCTCTTACACTCTCTTACACTCTGCTACTGTCTCTTACACTCTGTTACTGTCTCTTTCACTCTGCTACTGTCTCTTACACTCTGCTACTATCTCTTACGCTCTGTTACTGTTTCTTACACTCTACTACACTCTCGTACACTCTGTTACTGTCTCTTACACTCTGTTACTGTCTTGTACACTCTGTTACTGTCTCTTACACTCTGTTACACTCTCTTACACTCTGTTACTGTCTCTTACACTCTCTTACACTCTGTTACACTCTCTTACACGCTGTTACACCCTCTTACACACTGTTACTGTCTCTTACACTCTCTTACACTCTGCTACTGTCTCTTACACTCTGTTACTGTCTCTTACACTCTGCTACTGTCTCCTACACTCTGTTACTGTCTCTTTCACTCTGCTACTGTCTCCTACACTCTGTTACTGTCTCTTTCACTCTGCTACTGTCTCTTGCACTCTGCTACTATCTCTTACGCTCTGTTACTGTCTCTTACACTCTACTACACTGTCATACACTCTGTTACTGTCTCGTACACTCTGTTACTGTCTCTTACACTCTGTTACTGTCTCCTATACTCTGTTACTGTCTCCTATACTCTGTTACACTCTCTTACACTCTGCTGCTGTCTCATATACTCTGTTACTGTCTCTTACACTCTGTTACTGTCTCTTACACTCTCTTACACTCTCTTACACTCTCCTACACTCTCCTACACTCTGCTACTGTCTCTTACACCCTCTTACACTCTGTTACTGTCTCTTACACTCTGTTACACTCTCTTACACTCTGTTACTGTCTCTTACATTCTCTTACACTCTGTTACTGTTTCCTATACTCTGTTACTGTCTCCTATACTCTGTTACACTCTCTTACACTCTGCTACTGTCTCATATACTCTGTTACCGTCTCTTACTCTCTGCTACTGTCTCTTACACAGGTTTACGATGTCTACGCGATGAGATCCCCAAAGACGTTCACAGTATACTGAGATCATTCGGGACTATGTGATCCTAGAGGACGGTATATGCCATGTGACACTCTACTACACTCTACAACTGTCTCTTACACTCTGTTACTGTCTCTTACACTCTGTTACTGTCTCTTACACTCTGTTACTGTCTCTTACACTCTGCTATTGTCTCTTACACTCTGCTACTGTCTATAACACTCTCTTACATTCTGTTACTGTCTATTACACTCTGCTACTGTCTCTTACACTCTCTTACACTCTGCTACTGTCTCACATACTCTGGTACCATCTCTTACTCTCTGCTGCTGTCTCTTACACAGGTTTACGATGTCTACGCGAAGAGATCCCCAAAGACGTTCACAGTATACTGAGATAATTCGGGACTATGTGATCCTAGAGGACGGTATATGCCATGTGACACTCTCTTACACTCTACTACACTCTACTACACTCTACTACTGTCTCTTTCACTCTGCTACTGTCTCTTACACTCTGTTACTGTCTCTTACACTCTGTTACTGTCTCTTACACTCTGTTACTGTCTCTTACACCCTGCTATTGTATCTTACGCTCTGCTATTGTCTCTTACACTCTGCTACTGTCTATAACACTCTCTTACACTCTGTTACTGTCTATTACACTCTGCTACTGTCTCTTACACTCTCTTACACTCTGTTACACTCTGCTACAGTCTATTACACTCTGCTACTGTCCCTTACACTCTGCTATTCTCTCTTACACTCTGCTACTGTCTATAACACTCTCTTACACTCTGTTACTGTCTATTACACTCTGCTACTGTCTCTTACATTCTCTTACACTCTGTTACAGTCTATTACACTCTGCTACTGTCTCTTACACTCTGCTACTGTCTATAACACTCTCTTACACTCTGTTACTGTCTATTACACTCTGCTACTGTCTCTTACACTCTCTTACACTATGTTACACTCTCTTACACTCTGCTGCTATCTCCTATACTCTGTTACTGTCTCTTACACAGGTTTACGATGTCTACACGAAGAGATCCCCAAAGACGTTCACAGTATACTGAGCTCATTCGGGACTATGTGGTCCTAGAGGACGGTATATGCCATGTGACACTCTCTTACACTCTACTACACTCTACTACTGTCTCTTTCACTCTGCTACTGTCTCTTACACTCTGTTACTGTCTCTTACACTCTACTATTGTCTCTTACACTCTGCTACTGTCTATAACACTCTCTTACACTCTGTAACTGTCTATGACACTCTGCTACTGTCTCTTACACTCTCTTACACTATGTTACACTCTCTTACACTCTGCTGCTGTCTCTTACACTCTGCTGCTGTCTCTTACACTCTGTTACTGTCTCTTACACTCTGTTACTGGCTCTTACACTCTGTTACTGTCTCTTACACTCTGTTACTGTCTCTTACACTCTGTTACTGTCTCTTACACTCTCCTACACGCTGTTACACTCTCTTACACTCTGTTACTGTCTCTTACACTCTCTTAAACTCTGCTACTGTCTCTTACACTCTGCTACTGTCTCTTACACTCTGCTACTCTCTCTTTCACTCTGCTTCTGTCTCTTACACTCTGCTACTGTCTCTTACGCTCTGTTACTGTCTCTTACACTCTACTACACTCTTGTACACTCTGTTACTGTCTCTTACACTCTGTTACACTCTCTTACACTCTGTTACTGTCTCTTACACTCTCTTACACTCTGCTGCTGTCTCTTACACTCTCTTACACTCTCTTACACTCTCTTACACGCTGTTACACCCTCTTACACACTGTTACTGTCTCTTACACTCTCTTATACTCTGCTACTGTCTCTTACACCCTCTTACACTCTCTTACACTCTCTTACACTCTCTTACACTCTCTTACACGCTGTTACACCCTCTTACACACTGTTACTGTCTCTTACACTCTCTTACACTCTGCTACTGTCTCTTACACTCTCTTACACTCTGCTACTGTCTCTTACGCTCTGTTACTGTCTCTTACACTCTGCAACTCTGTCATACACTCTGTTACTGTCTCGTACACTCTGTTACTGTCTTGTACACTCTGTTACTGTCTCTTACACTCTGTTACTGTCTCCTATACTCTGTTACTGTCTCCTATACTCTGTTACACTCTCATACACTCTTTTACACTCTCCTACACTCTGCTACTGTCTCTTACACCCTCTTACACTCTGTTAGTCTCTCTTACACTCTCTTACACTCTGTTACTCTCTCTTACACTCTCTTACACTCTGTTACACTCTCTTACACGCTGTTACACTCTTACACTCTGTTACTGTCTCTTACACTCTCCTAAACTCTGCTACTGTCTCTTACACTCTGCTACTGTCTCTTACACTCTGCTACTCTCTCTTTCGCTCTGCTTCTGTCTCTTACGCTCTGTTACTGTCTCTTACGCTCTGTTACTGTCTCTTACACTCTACTACACTCTCGTACACTCTGTTACTGTCTCGTACACTCTGATACTGTCTCGTACACTCTGATACTGTCTCTTACACTCTGTTACACTCTCTTACACTCTGTTACTCTCTCTTACACTCTCTTACACTCTGCTGCTGTCTCTTACACTCTGTTACTGTCTCTTACACTCTGTTACTGTCTCTTACACTCTCTTACACTCTCCTACACTCTGCTACTGCCTCTTACACCCTCTTACACTCTGTTACTCTCTCTTACACTCTCTTACACTCTGCTGCTGTCTCTTACACTCTGTTACTGTCTCTTACACTCTGTTACTGTCTCTTACACTCTCTTACACTCTCCTACACTCTGCTACTGTCTCTTACACCCTCTTACACTCTGCTACTGTCTCTTACACTCTGCTACTATCTCTTACGCTCTGTTACTGTCTCTTACACTCTGCAACTCTGTCATACACTCTGTTACTGTCTCGTACACTCTGTTACTGTCTCGTACACTCTGTTACTGTCTCTTACACTCTGTTACTGTCTCCTATACTCTGTTACTGTCTCCTATACTCTGTTACACTCTCTTACACTCTGCTGCTGTCTCATATACTCTGTTACTGTCTCTTAAACTCTGTTACTGTCTCTTACACTCTCTTACACTCTGCTACTGTCTCTTACACCCTCTTACACTCTGTTACTGTCTCTTACACTCTGTTACTGTCTCCTATACTCTGTTACTGTCTCCTATACTCTGTTACACTCTCTTACACTCTGCTACTGTCTCATATACTCTGTTACCGTCTCTTACTCTCTGCTACTGTCTCTTACACAGGTTTACGATGTCTACGCGAAGAGATCCCCAAAGACGTTCACAGTATACTGAGATCATTCGGGACTATGTGATCCTAGAGGACGATATATGCCATGTGACACTCTCTTACACTCTACTACACTCTACTAATGTTTCTTTCACTCTGCTACTGTCTCTTTCACTCTGTTACTGTCTCTTACACTCTGTTACTGTCTCTTACACTATGTTACTGTCTCTTACACTCTGCTACTGTCTATAACACTCTCTTACACTCTGCTACTGTCTCTTACACTCTCTTAAACTCTGTTGCTGTCTCTTTCACTCTGTTGCTGTCTCTTTCACTCTGTTGCTGTCTCTTACACTCTGTTACTGTCTCTTACACTCTGTTACTGTCTCTTACACTCTGTTACTGTCTCTTACACTCTCCTACACTCTGTTACTCTCTCTTACACTCTCTTACACGCTGTTACACTCTCTTACACTTTGTTACTGTCTCTTACACTCTCTTAAACTCTGCTACTCTCTCTTTCACTCTGCTTCTGTCTCTTACGCTCTGTTACTGTCTCTTACACTCTACTACACTCTCGTACACTCTGTTACTGTCTCTTACACTCTGTTACTGTCTCGTACACTCTGTTACTGTCTCTTACACTCTCTTACACTCTGTTACTGTCTCTTACACTCTCTTACACTCTGCTGCTGTCTCTTACACTCTGTTACTGTCTCTTACACTCTGTTACTGTCTCTTATACTCTCTTACACTCTCTTACACTCTCCTACACTCTGCTACTGTCTCTTACACTCTCTTACACTCTCTTACACGCTGTTACACTCTCTTACACGCTGTTACACTTTCTTACACACTGTTACTGTCTCTTACACTCTCTTACACTCTGCTACTGTCTCTTACACTCTGTTACTGTCTCTTACACTCTGCTACTGTCTCTTACACTCTCTTACACTCTCCTACACTCTGCTACTGTCTCTTACACTCTCTTACACTCTGTTACTGTCTCCTATACTCTGTTACACTCTCTTACACTCTGCTACTGTCTCATGTACTCTGTTACTGTCTCTTACACAGGTTTACGATGTCTACGCAAAGAGATCCCCAAAGACACTCTCTTACACTCTACTACACTCTACTACTGTCGCTTTCACTCTGTTACTGTCTCTTACACTCTGTTACTGTCTCTTACACTCTGTTACTGTCTCTTACACTCTTCTACGGTATCTTACACTCTGCTATTGTCTCTTACACTCTGCTACTGTCTATAACACTCTCTTACACTCTGTTACTGTCTATTACACTCTGCTACTGTCTCTTACACTCTCTTACACTCTGTTACTGTCTCTTACACTCTACTACATTCTCGTACACTCTGTTACTGTCTCTTACACTCTGTTACTGTCTCTTCAACTCTGCTACTGTCTATGACACTCTCTTACACTCTGTTACTGTCTATTACACTCTGCTCCTGTCTCTTACATTCTCTTACACTCTGCTGCTGTCTCTTACACTCTGTTACACTCTCTTACACTCTGTAACTGTCTCTTACACTCTCTTACACTCTGTTACTGTCTCCTATACTCTATTACTGTCTCTTACACTCTGTTACACTCTCTTACACTCTGTTACTGTCTCTTACACTCTCTTACACTCTGCTGCTGTCTCTTACACTCTGTTACTGTCTCTTACACTCTGTTACTGTCTCTTAGACTCTCTTACACTCTCTTACACTCTGTTATGGTCTCCTATACTCTGTTACACTCTCTTACACTCTGCTACTGTCTCATATACTCTGTTACTGTCTCTTACACAGGTTTACGATGTCTACGCGAAGAGATCCCCAAAGACGTTCACAGTATACTGAGATCATTCGGGACTATGTGGTCCTAGAGGACGGTATATGCCATTTGACACTCTCTTACACTCTACTACACTCTACTACTGTCTCTTTCACTCTGCTACTATCTCTTACACTCTGTTACTGTCTCTTACACTCTTCTACTGTATCTTACACTCTGCTATTGTCTCTTACACTCTGCTACTGTCTATAACACTCTCTTACACTCTGTTACTGTCTATTACACTCTGCTACTGTCTCTTACACTCTCTTACACTATGTTACACTCTCTTACACTCTGCTGCTGTCGCTTACACTCTGTTACTGTCTCTTATACTCTGTTACTGTCTCTTACACTCTCCTACACTCTGTTACTGTCTCTTACACTCTCTTACACTCTGCTGCTGTCTCTTACTCTCTGTTACTGTCTATTACACTCTGTTACTGTCTCTTACACTCTCCTACACTCTGTTACTGTCTCTTACACTCTCTTACACTCTGTTACTGTCTCTTACACTCTTCTACTGTATCTTACACTCTGTTACTCTCTCTTACACTCTCGTACACTCTGCTACTGTCTCTTACACTCTGCTACTGTCTCTTACACTCTGCTACTCTCTCTTTCACTCTGCTTCTGTCTCTTACACTCTGTAACTGTCTCTTACACTCTCTTACACTCTGTTACTGTCTCCTATACTCTGTTACCGTCTCCTATACTCTGTTACACTCTCTTACACTCTGCTACTGTCTCATATACTCTGTTACTGTCTCTTACTCTCTGCTACTGTCTCTTACACAGGTTTACGATGTCTACGCGAAGAGATCCCCAAAGACGTTCACAGTATACTGAGATCATTCGGGACTATGTGATCCTAGAGGACGGTATATGCCATGTGACACTCTACTACACTCTTCTACTGTCTCTTACATTCTGCTACTGTCTCTTACACTCTCTTACACTATGTTACACTCTCTTACACTCTGTTGCTGTCTCTTACACTCTGTTACTGTCTCTTACACTCTGTTACTGTCTCTTACACTCTCCTACACTCTGTTACTGTCTCTTACACTCTCCTACACTCTGTTACTGTCTCTTACACTCTCTTACACTCTGTTACACTCTCTTACACAACGTTACACTCTCTTACACTCTGTTACTGTCTCTTACACTCTCTTACACTCTGCTACTGTCTCTTACACTCTGCTACTGTTCTCTTACACTCTGCTACTCTCTCTTACACTCTGCTACTGTCTCTTACTCTCTGTCACTGTCTCTTACACTCTACTATACTCTCGTACACTCTGTTACTGTCTCTTACACTCTGTTACTGTCTCTTACACTCTGTTACTGTCTCGTACACTCTGTTACACTCTCTTACACTCTGTTACTGTCTCTTACACTCTCTCACACTCTACTGCTGTCTCTTACACTCTGTTACTGTCTCTTACACTCTGTTACTGTCTCTTACACTCTGTTACTGTCTCTTACACTCTTCTACTGTATCTTACACTCTGCTACTGTCTATAACACTCTCTTACACTCTGTTACTGTCTATTACACTCTGCTACTGTCTCTTACACTCTCTTACACTCTGTTACTGTCTATTACACTCTGCTACAGTCTCTTACACTCTCTTACACTATGTTACACTCTCTTACACTCTGCTGCTGTCTCTTACACTCTGTTACTATCTCTTACACTCTCTTACACTCTGTTACACTCTCTTACACTCTGTTACTGTCTCTTACACTCTGTTACTGTCTCTTACACTCTCCTACACTCTGTTACTGTCTCTTACACTCTCTTATACTCTGCTACTGTCTCTTACACTCTGCTACTGTCTCTTACACTCTGCTACTCTCTCTTTCACTCTGCTTGTGTCTCTTACACTCTGCTACTGTCTCTTACACTCTGTTACTGTCTCTTACACTCTACTACACTCTTGTACACTCTGTTACTGTCTCTTACACTCTGTTACTGTCTCGTACACTCTGTTACTGTCTCTTACACTCTGTTACACTCTCTTACACTCTGTTACTGTCTCTTACACTCTCTTACACTCTGCTGCTGTCTCTTACACTCTGTTACTGTCTCTTACACTCTGTTACTGTCTCTTACACTCTCTTACACTCTCCTACACTCTGCTACTGTCTCTTACACCCTCTTACACTCTGTTACTGTCTCTTACACTCTCTTACACTCTGTTACACTCTCTTACACGCTGTTACACTCTCTTACACGCTGTTACACCCTCTTACACACTGTTACTGTCTCTTACACTCTCTTACACTCTGCTACTGTCTCTTACACTCTGTTACTGTCTCTTACACTCTGCTACTGTCTCTTACACTCTGTTACTGTCTCTTACACTCTGCTACTATCTCTTACGCTCTGTTACTGTCTCTTACACTCTACTACTCTGTCATACACTCTGTTACTGTATCTTACACTCTGTTACTGTCTCGTACACTCTGTTACTGTCTCTTACACTCTGTTACACTCTCTTACACTCTGTAACTGTCTCTTACACTCTCTTACACTCTGTTACTGTCTCCTATACTTTGTTACTGTATCCTATACTCTGTTACACTCTCTTACACTCTGCTACTATCTCACATATTCTGTTACTGTCTCTTACTCTCTGCTACTTTCTCTTACACAGGTTTACGATGTCTACGCGAAGAGATCCCCAAAGACGTTCACAGTATACTGAGATCTTTTGGGACTATGTGATCCTAGAGGACGGTATATGCCATGTGACACTCTCTTACACTCTACTACACTCTACTACTGTCTCTTTCACTCTGCTACTGTCTCTTACACTCTGTTACTGTCTCTTACACTCTGTTACTGTCTCTTACACTCTGCTAGTGTATCTTACACTCTGCTATTGTCTCTTACACTCTGCTACTGTCTATAACACTCTCTTACACTCTGTTACTGTCTATTACACTCTGCTTCTGTCTCTTACACTCTCTTACACTATGTTACACTCTCTTACACTCTGCTGCTGTCTCTTACACTCTGTTACTGTCTCTTACACTCTCCTACACTCTGTTACTGTCTCTTACACTCTCTTACACTCTGCTACTGTCTCTTACACTCTGCTACTCTCTCTTTCACTCTGCTTCTGTCTCTTACACTCTGCTACTGTCTCTTACGCTCTGTTACTGTCTCTTACACTCTACTACACTCTCGTGCACTCTGTTACTGTCTCTTACACTCTGTTACTGTCTCGTAAACTCTGTTACTGTCTCTTACACTCTGTTACACTCTCTTACACTCTGTTACTGTCTCTTACACTCTCTTACACTCTGCTGCTGGCTCTTACACTCTGTTACTGTCTCTTACACTCTCTTACACTCTCTTACTCTCTCCTACACTCTGCTACTGTCTCTTACACCCTCTTACACTCTGTTACTGTCTCTTACACTCTGTTACACTCTCTTACACGCTGTTACACTCTCTTACACGCTGTTACACCCTCTTACACACTGTTACTGTCTCTTACACTCTCTTACACTCTGCTACTGTCTCTTACACTATGTTACTGTCTCTTACACTCTGCTACTGTCTCTTACACTCTGTTACTGTCTCTTTCACCCTGCTACTGTCTCTTACACTCTGCTACTATCTCTTACGCTCTGTTACTTTCTCTTATACTCTACTACACTGTCATACACTCTGTTACTGTCTTGTACACTCTGTTACTGCCTCGTACACTCTGTTACTGTCTCTTACACTCTGTTACTGTCTCCTATACTCTGTTACACTCTCTTACACTCTGCTGCTGTCTCATATACTCTGTTACTGTCTCTTACACTCTGTTACTGTCTCTTACACTCTCTTACACTCTCTTACACTCTCTTACACTCTCCTACACTCTGCTACTGTCTCTTACACCCTCTTACACTCTGTTACTGTCTCTTACACTCTCTCACACTCTGTTACACTCTCTTACATGCTGTTACACTCTCTTACACGCTGTTACACCCTCTTACACACTGTTACTGTCTCTTACACTCTCTTTCACTCTGCTTCTGTCTCTTACACTCTGCTACTATCTCTTACGCTCTGTTACTGTCTCTTACACTCTACTACACTGTCATACACTCTGTTACTGTATCTTACACTCTGTTACTGTCTCGTACACTCTGTTACTGTCTCTTACACTCTGTCACTGTCTCCTATACTCTGTTACTGTCTCCTATACTCTGTTACACTATCTTACACTCTGCTATTGTCTCTTACACTCTGCTATTGTCTATAACACTCTTACACTCTGTTACTGTCTATTACACTCTGTTACACTCTCTTACACTCTGTTACTGTCTCTTACACTCTCTTACACTCTGCTGTTGTCTCTTACACTCTGTTACTGTCTCTTACACTCTGTTACTGTCTCTTACACTCTCTTACACTCTCCTAAACTCTGCTAATGTCTCTTACACCCTCTTACACTCTGTTACTGTCTCTTACACTCTCTTACACTCTGCTACTGTCTCTTACACTCTGCTACTGTCTCTTACACTCTGCTACTCTCTCTTTCACTCTGCTTCTGTTTCTTAGACTCTGCTACTGTCTCTTACGCTCTGTTACTGTCTCTTACACTCTACTACACTCTCGTACACTGTTACTTTCTCTTACACTCTGTTACTGTCTCGTACACTCTGTTACTGTCTCTTACACTCTGTTACACTCTCTTACACTCTGCTGCTGTCTCTTACACTCTGTTACTGTCTCTTACACCCTCTTACACTCTGTTACTGTCTCTTACACTCTCTTACACTCTGTTACACTCTCTTACACGCTGTTACACTCTCTTACACGCTGTTACACCCTCTTACACACTGTTCCTGTCTCTTACACTCTCTTACACTCTGCTACTGTCTCTTACACTCTGTTACTGTCTCTTACACTTTGCTACTGTCTCTTACACTCTGTTACTGTCTCTTACACTCTGCTACTATCTCTTACGCTCTGTTACTGTCTCTTACACTCTACTACTCTTATACACTCTGTTACTGTATCTTACACTCTGTTACTGTCTCGTACACTCTGTTACTGTCTCTTACACTCTGTTACACTCTCTTACACTCTGTAACTGTCTCTTACACTCTCTTACACTCTGTTACTGTCTCCTATACTTTGTTACTGTCTCCTATACTCTGTTACACTCTCTTACACTCTGCTACTGTCTCACATACTCTGTTACTGTCTCTTACTCTCTGCTACTGTCTCTTACACAGGTTTACGATGTCTACGCGAAGAGATCCCCAAAGACGTTCACAGTATACTGAGATCATTCGGGACTATGTGATCCTAGAGGACGGTATATGCCATGTGACACTCTCTTACACTCTACTACACTCTACTACACTCTACTACTGTCTCTTTCACTCTGCTACTGTCTCTTACACTCTGTTATTGTCTCTTACACTCTGTTACTGTCTCTTACACTCTGCTACTGTCTCTTACACTCTGCTACTGTATCTTACACTCTGCTATTGTCTCTTACACTCTGCTACTGTCTATAACACTCTCTTACACTCTGTTACTGTCTATTACACTCTGCTTCTGTCTCTTACACTCTCTTACACTATGTTACACTCTCTTACACTCTGCTGCTGTCTCTTACACTCTGTTACTGTCTCTTACACTCTCCTACACTCTCTTACACTCTGCTACTGTCTCTTACACTCTGCTACTCTCTCTTTCACTCTGCTTCTGTCTCCTACACTCTGCTACTGTCTCTTACACTCTGTTACTGTCTCTTACACTCTACTACACTCTCGTACACTCTGTTACTGTCTCTTACACTCTGTTACTGTCTCGTACAATCTGTTACTGTCTCTTACACTCTGTTACACTCTCTTACACTCTGTTACTGTCTCTTACACTCTCTTACACTCTGCTGCTGTCTCTTACACTCTGTTACTGTCTCTTACACTCTGTTACTGTCTCTTACACTCTGTTACTGTCTCTTACACTCTGCTACTGTCTCTTACACCCTCTTACACTCTGTTACTGTCTCTTACACTCTCTTACACTCTCTTACACGCTGTTACACTCTCTTACACGCTGTTACACTCTCTTACACACTGTTACTGTCTCTTACACTCTCTTACACTCTGCTACTGTCTCTTACACTCTGTTACTGTCTCTTACACTCTGCTACTATCTCTTACGCTCTGTTACTGTCTCTTACACTCTACTACTCTGTCATACACTCTGTTACTGTATCTTACACTCTGTTACTGTCTCGTACACACTGTTACTGTCTCTTACACTCTGTTACACTCTCTTACACTCTGTAACTGTCTCTTCCACTCTCTTACACTCTGTTACTGTCTCCTATACTTTGTTACTGTCTCCTATACTCTGTTACACTCTCTTACACTCTGCTACTGTCTCATATACTCAGTTACTGTCTCTTACTCTCTGCTACTGTCTCTTACACAGGTTTACGATGTCTACGCGAAGAGATCCCCAAAGACGTTCACAGTGTACTGAGATCATTCGGGACTATGTGATCCTAGAGGACGGTATATGCCATGTGACACTCTCTTACACTCTACTACACTCTACTACTGTCTCTTTCACTCTGCTACTGTCTCTTACACGCTGTTACTTTCTCTTACACTCTGTTACTGTCTCTTACACTCTGCTACTGTATCTTACACTCTTCTATTGTCGCTTACACTCTGCTACTGTCTATAACACTCTCTTACACTCTGTTACTGTCTATTACACTCTGCTTCTGTCTCTTACACTATGTGACACTCTGTTACACTCTGCTGCTGTCTCTTACACTCTGTTACTGTCTCTTACACTCTGTTACTGTCTCTTACACTCTCCTACACTCTGTTACTGTCTCTTACACTCTCTTACACTCTGCTACTGTCTCTTACACTCTGCTACTGTCTCTTACACTCTGCTACTCTCTCTTTCACTCTGCTTGTGTCTCTTACACTCTGCTACTGTCTCTTACGCTCTGTTACTGTCTCTTACACTCTACTACACTCTTGTACACTCTGTTACTGTCTCTTACACTCTGTTACTGTCTCGTACACTCTGTTACTGTCTCTTACACTCTGTTACACTCTCTTACACTCTGTTACTGTCTCTTACACTCTCTTACACTCTGCTGCTGTCTCTTACACTCTGTTACTGTCTCTTACTCTCTGTTACTGTCTCTTACACTCTCTTACACTCTCTTACACTCTCCTACACTCTGTTACTGTCTCTTACACCCTCTTGCACTCTGTTACTGTCTCTTACACTCTCTTACACTCTGTTACACTCTCTTACACGCTGTTACACTCTCTTACACGCTGTTACACCCTCTTACACACTGTTACTGTCTCTTACACTCTCTTACACTCTGCTACTGTCTCTTACACTTTGTTACTGTCTCTTACACTCTGCTACTGTCTCTTACACTCTGCTACTGTCTCTTACACTCTGTTACTGTCTCTTACACTCTGTTACTGTCTCTTACACTCTCTTACACTCTCTTACACTCTCCTACACTCTGCTACTGTCTCTTACACCCTCTTACACTCTGTTACTGTCTCTTACACTCTCTCACACTCTGTTACACTCTCTTACACGCTGTTACACTCTCTTACACGCTGTTACACCCTCTTACACACTGTTACTGTCTCTTACACTCTCTTAAACTCTGCTACTGTCTCTTACACTCTGTTACTGTCTCTTACACTCTGCTACTGTCTCTTACTCTCTGTTACTGTCTCTTTCACTCTGCTTCTGTCTCTTACACTCTGCTACTATCTCATACGCTCTGTTACTGTCTCTTACACTCTACTACACTGCCATACACTCTGTTACTGTATCTTACACTCTGTTACTGTCTCGTACACTCTGTTACTGTCTCTTACACTCTGTTACTGTCTCTTACACTCTGTTACTGTCTCTTATACTCTGTTACTGTCTCCTATACTCTGTTACACTATCTTCCACTCTGCTGCTGTCTCATTTACTCTGTTACTGTCTCTTACACTCTGTTACTTTCTCTTACATTCTGTTACTGTCTCTTACACTCTGCTACTGTATCTTACACTCTGCTATTGTCTCTTACACTCTGCTACTGTCTATATCACTCTCTTACACTCTGTTACTGTCTATTACACTCTGCTTCTGTCTCTTACACTCTGTTACTGTCTCTTACACTCTGTTACTGTCTCTTACACTCTCCTACACTATTTTACTGTCTCTTACACTCTCTTACACTCTGCTACTGTCTCTTACACTCTGCTACTGTCTTTTACACTCTGCTACTCTCTCTTTCACTCTGCTTCTGTCTCTTAGACTCTGCTACTGTCTCTTACGCTCTGTTACTGTCTCTTACACTCTACTACACTCTCGTACACTGTTACTTTCTCTTACACTCTGTTACTGTCTCGTACACTCTGTTACTGTCTCTTACACTCTGTTACACTCTCTTACACTCTGTTACTGTCTCTTACACCCTCTTACACTCTGCTACTGTCTCTTACACCCTCTTACACTCTGTTACTGTCTCTTACACTCTCTTACACTCTGTTACACTCTCTTACACGCTGTTACACTCTCTTACACGCTGTTACACCCTCTTACACACTGTTACTGTCTCTTACACTCTCTTACACTCTGCTACTGTCTCTTACACTCTGTTACTGTCTCTTACACTCTGCTACTATCTCTTACGCTTTGTTACTGTCTCTTACACTCTACTACACTGTCATACACTCTGTTACTGTATCTTACACTCTGTTACTGTCTCGTACACTCTGTTACTGTATCTTACACTCTGTTACACTCTCTTACACTCTGTAACTGTCTCTTACACTCTCTTACACTCTGTTACTGTCTCCTATACTCTGTTACTGTCTCCTATACTCTGTTACACTCTCTTACACTCTGCCACTGTCTCATATACTCTGTTACCGTCTCTTACTCTCTGCTACTGTCTCTTACACAGGTTTACGATGTCTACGCGAAGAGATCCCCAAAGACGTTCACAGTATACTGAGATCATTCGGGACTATATGATCCTAGAGGACGGTATATGCCATGTGACACTCTACTAAACCCTACTACACTCTACTACTGTCTCTTTCACTCTGCTACTGTCTCTTTCACTTTGCTACTGTCTCTTACACTCTGTTACTGTCTCTTACACTCTGTTACTGTCTCTTAAACCCTGCTACTGTATCTTACACTCTGCTATTGTCTCTTAAACCCTGCTACTGTATCTTACACTCTGCTATTGTCTCTTACACTCTGCTACTGTATCTTACACTCTGCTATTGTCTCTTACACTCTGCTACTGTCTATAACACTCTCTTACACTCTGTTACTGTCTATTACACTCTGCTTCTGTCTCTTACACTCTCTTACACTCTGCTACTGTCTCTTACACTCTGCTACTCTCTCTTTCACTCTGCTTCTGTCTCTTACACTCTGCTACTGTCTCTTACACTCTGTTACTGTCTCTTACACTCTGCTACTATCTCTTACGCTCTGTTACTGTCTCTTACACTCTGCTACTGTCTCTTACACTCTGCTACTCTCTGTTTCACTCTGCTTCTGTCTCTTACACTCTGCTACTGTCTCTTACGCTCTGTTACTGTCTCTTACACTCTACTACACTCTTGTACACTCTGTTACTGTCTCTTACACTCTGTTACACTCTCTTACACGCTGTTACACTCTCTTACACTCTGCTGCTGTCTCTTACACTCTGTTACTGTCTCTTACACTCTGTTACTGTCTCTTACACTCTCTTACACTCTCCTACACTCTGCTACTGTCTCTTACACCCTCTTACACTCTGTTACTCTCTTACACTCTGTTACTGTCTCTTAAACTCTGCTACTGTCTAGAACACTCTCTTACACTCTGTTACTGTCTATTACACTCTGCTACTGTCTCTTACACTCTCTTACACTCTGTTACTGTCTATTACACTCTGCTACTGTCTCTTACACTATGTTACACTCTTTTACACTATGCTGCTGTCTCTTACACTCTGTTATTGTCATTTACACTCTGTTACTGTCTCTTACACTCTCTTACACTCTGTTACACTCTCTTACACGCTGTTACACTCTTTTACAATCTGTTACTTTCTCTTACACTCTCTTACACTCTGCTACTGTCTCTTACACTCTGCTACTGTCTCTTACAATCTGCTACTCTCTGTTTCACTCTGCTACTGTCTCTTACACTCTACTACACTGTCTCTTACACTCTACTACACTCTCATACACTCTGTTACTGTATCTTACACTCTGTTACTGTCTCGTACACTCTGTTACTGTCTATTACACTCTGTTACTGTCTATTACACTCTGTTTCACTCTCTTACAATCTGTAACTGTCTCTTACACTCTCTTACACTCTGTTACTGTCTCCTATACTCTGTTACACTCTCTTACACTCTGCTACTGTCTCATATACTCTGTTACCGTCTCTTACTCTCTGCTACTGTCTCTTACACAGGTTTACGATGTCTACGCGAAGAGATCCCCAAAGACGTTCACAGTATACTGAGATCATTCGGGACTATGTGATCCTAGAGGACGGTATATGCCATGTGACACTCTCTTACACTCTACTACACTCTACTACACTCTACTACTGTTTCTTTTACTCTGCTACTGTCTCTTTCACTCTGTTACTGTCTCTTACACTCTGTTACTGTCTCTTACACTATGTTACTGTCTCTTACACTCTGCTACTGTCTCTTACGCTCTGTTACTGTCTCTTACACTCTACTACACTCTTGTACACTCTGTTACTGTCTCTTACACTCTGTTACACTCTCTTACACGCTGTTACACTCTTTTACACTCTGCTGCTGTCTCTTACACTCTGTTACTGTCTCTTACACTCTGTTACTGTCTCTTACACTCTCTTACACTCTCCTACACTCTGCTACTGTCTCTTACACCCTCTTACACTCTGTTACTGTCTCTTAAACTCTGCTACTGTCTAGAACACTCTCTTACACTCTGTTACTGTCTATTACACTCTGCTACTGTCTCTTACACTCTCTTACACTCTGTTACTGTCTATTACACTCTGCTACTGTCTCTTACACTCTCTTACACTATGTTACACTCTTTTACACTATGCTGCTGTCTCTTACACTCTGTTACTGTCATTTACACTCTGTTACTGTCTCTTACACTCTCTTACACTCTGTTACACTCTCTTACACACTGTTACACTCTCTTACACACTGTTACACTCTCTTACACTCTGTTACTTTCTCTTACACTCTCTTACACTCTGCTACTGTCTCTTACACTCTGCTGCTGTCTCTTACAATCTGCTACTCTCTGTTTCACTCTGCTACTGTCTCTTACACTCTACTACACTGTCTCTTACACACTACTACACTGTCATACACTCTGTTACTGTATCTTACACTCTGTTACTGACTCGTACACTCTGTTACTGTCTATTACACTCTGTTTCACTCTCTTACAATCTGTAACTGTCTCTTACACTCTCTTACACTCTGTTACTGTCTCCTATACTCTGTTACACTCTCTTACACTCTGCTACTGTCTCATATACTCTGTTACCGTCTCTTACTCTCTGCTACTGTCTCTTACACAGGTTTACGATGTCTACGCGAAGAGATCCCCAAAGACGTTCACAGTATACTGAGATCATTCGGGACTATGTGATCCTAGAGGACGGTATATGCCATGTGACACTCTCTTACACTCTACTACACTCTACTAATGTTTCTTTCACTCTGCAACTGTCTCTTTCACTCTGTTACTGTCTCTTACACTCTGTTACTGTCTCTTACACTATGTTACTGTCTCTTAAACTCTGCTACTGTCTATAACACTCTCTTACACTCTGTCACTGTCTATTACACTCTGCTACTGTCTCTTACACTCTCTTACACTCTGTTACTGTCTATTACACTCTGCTACTATCTCTTACACTCTCTTACGCTATGTTACACTCTCTTACACTCTGTTACTGTCTCTTACACTCTCCTACACTCTGTTACTGTCTCTTACACTCTCTTACACTCTGTTACTGTCTCTTTCACTTTGTTACTGTCTCTTACACCCTCTTACACTCTCTTACACTCTCCTACACTCTGCTACTGTATCTTACACCCTCTTACACTCTGTTACTGACTCTTATACTCTGTTACTGTCTCTTAAACTCTGCTACTGTCTGTAACACTCTCTTACACTCTGTTACTGTCTATTACACTCTGCTACTGTCTCTTACACTCTCTTACACTCTGTTACTGTCTATTACACTCTGCTACTGTCTCTTACACTCTCTTACACTATGTTACACTCTCTTACACTCTGCTGCTGTCTCTTACACTATGTTACTGTCTCTTACACTCTCCTACACTCTGTTACTGTCTCTTACACTCTCTTACACTCTGTTACACTCTCTTACACGCAGTTACACTCTCTTACACTCTGTTACTTTCTCTTACACTCTCTCACACTCTGCTACTGTCTCTTACACTCTGCTACTGTCTCTTACACTCTGCTACTCTCTGTTTCACTCTGCTTCTGTCTCTTACACTCTGCTACTGTCTCTTACGCTCTGTTACTGTCTCTTACACTCTACTACACTCTCGTACACTCTGTTACTGTCTCTTACACTCCATTACACTCTCTTACACTCTGTTACTGTCTCTTACACTCTCTTACACTCTGTTACTGTCTCTTACACTCTGTTACTGTCTCTTACACTCTCTTACACTATGTTACACTCTCTTACACTCTGCTGCTGTCTCTTACACTGTTACTGTCTCTTACACTCTGTTACTGTCTCTTACACTCTCTTACACTCTGCTGCTGTCTCTTACACTCTGTTACTGTCTCTTACACTCTGTTACTATCTCTTACACTCTCTTACACTCTCCTACACTCTGCTACTGTCTCTTACACCCTCTTACACTCTGTTACTGACTCTTACACTCTGTTACTGTCTCTTAAACTCTGCTACTGTCTATAACACTCTCTTACACTCTGTTACTGTCTATTACACTCTGCTACTGTCTCTTACACTCTCTTACACTCTGTTACTGTCTATTACACTCTGCTACTGTCTCTTACACTATGTTACACTCTCTTACACTCTGCTGCTGTCTCTTACACTATGTTACTGTCTCTTACACTCTCCTACACTCTGTTACTGTCTCTTACACTCTCTTACACGCTGTTACACTCTCTTACACTCTGTTACTTTCTCTTACACTCTCTCACACTCTGCTACTGTCTCTTACACTCTGCTACTGTCTCTTACACTCTGCTACTCTCTGTTTCACTCTGCTTCTGTCTCTTACACTCTGCTACTGTCTCTTACGCTCTGTTACTGTCTCTTACACTCTACTACACTCTCGTACACTCTGTTACTGTCTCTTACACTCTCTTACACTCTCTTACACTCTGTTACTGTCTCTTACACTCTCTTACACTCTGCTGCTGTCTCTTACACTCTGTTACTGTCTCTTACACTCTGTTACTGTCTCTTACACTCTCTTACACTATGTTACACTCTCTTACACGCTGCTGCTGTCTCTTACACTCTGTTACTGTCTCTTACAATCTCTTACACTCTGCTACTGTCTCTTACACTCTGCTACTGTCTCTTACACTTTGCTACTCTCTCTTTCACTCTGCTTGTGTCTCTTACACTCTGCTACTGTCTCTTACGCTCTGTTACTGTCTCTTACACTCTACTACACTCTTGTACACTCTGTTACTGTCTCTTACACTCTGTTAATGTCTCGTACACTCTGTTACTGTCTCTTACACTCTGTTACACTCTCTTACACTCTGTTACTGTCTCTTACACTCTCTTACACTCTGCTGCTGTCTCTTACACTCTGTTACTGTCTCTTACACTCTGTTACTGTCTCTTACACTCTCTTACACTCTTCTACACTCTGCTACTGTCTCTTACACCCTCTTACACTCTGTTACTGTCTCTTACACTCTCTTACACTCTGTTACACTCTCTTACACGCTGTTACACTCTCTTACACGCTGTTACACCCTCTTACACACTGTTACTGTCTCTTACACTTTCTTACACTCTGTTACTGTCTCTTACACTCTGCTACTGTCTCTTACACTCTGTTACTGTCTCTTACACTCTGCTACTATCTCTTACGCTCTTTTACTGTCTCTTACACTCTACTACTCTGTCATACACTCTGTTACTGTATCTTACACTCTGTTACTGTCTCGTACACTCTGTTACTGTCTCTTACACTCTGTTACACTCTCTTACACTCTGTAACTGTCTCTTACACTCTCTTACACTCTGTTACTGTCTCCTATACTTTGTTACTGCATCCTATACTCTGTTACACTCTCTTACACTCTGCTACTGTCTCACATACTCTGTTACTGTCTCTTACTCTCTGCTACTGTCTCTTACACAGGTTTACGATGTCTACGCGAAGAGATCCCCAAAGACGTTCACAGTATACTGAGATCTTTTGGGACTATGTGATCCTAGAGGACGGTATATGACATGTGACACTCTCTTACACTCTACTACACTCTACTACACTCTACTACTGTCTCTTTCACTCTGCTACTGACTCTTACACTCTGTTACTGTCTCTTACACTCTGTTACTGTCTCTTACACTCTGCTAGTGTATCTTACACTCTGCTATTGTCTCTTACACTCTGCTACTGTCTATAACACTCTCTTACACTCTGTTACTGTCTATTACACTCTGCTTCTGTCTCTTACACTCTCTTACACGATGTTACACTCTCTTACACTCTGCTGCTGTCTCTTACACTCTGTTACTGTCTCTTACACTCTGTTACTGTCTCTTACACTCTGCTATTGTCTCTTACACTCTGCTACTGTCTATAACACTCTCTTACACTCTGTTACTGTCTATTACACTCTGCTTCTGTCTCTTACACTCTCTTACACGATGTTACACTCTCTTACACTCTGCTGCTGTCTCTTTCACTCTGCTACTGTCTCTTACGCTCCGTTACTGTCTCTTACACCCTACTACACTCTTGTACACTCTGTTACTGTCTCTTACACTCTGTTACTGTCTCTTACACTCTGTTACACTCTCTTACACTCTGTTACTGTCTCTTACACTCTCTTACACTCTGCTGCTGTCTCTTACACTCTGCTACTCTCTCTTTCACTCTGCTTCTGTCTCTTACACTCTGCTACTGTCTCTTACGCTCTGTTACTGTCTCTTACACTCTACTACACTCTTGTACACTCTGTTACTGTCTCTTACACTCTGTTACTGTCTCGTACACTCTGTTACTGTCTCTTACACTCTGTTACACTCTCTTACACTCTGTTACTGTCTCTTACACTCTCTTACACTCTGCTGCTGTCTCTTACACTCTGTTACTGTCTCTTACACTCTGTTACTGTCTCTTACGCCCTGTTACTGTCTCTTACACCCTCTTACACTCTGTTACTGTCTCTTACACACTCTTACACTCTGTTACACTCTCTTACACGCTGTTACACTCTCTTACACGCTGTTACACCCTCTTACACACTGTTACTTTCTCTTACACTCTCTTACACTCTGCTACTGTCTCTTACACTCTGTTACTGTCTCTTACACTCTGCTACTGTCTCTTACACTCTGTTACTGTCTCTTACACTCTGCTACTATCTCTTACGCTCTGTTACTGTCTCTTACACTCTACTACTCTGTCATACACTCTGTTACTGTATCTTACACTCTGTTACTGTCTCGTACACTCTGTTACTGTCTCTTACACTCTGTTACTGTCTCCTATACTCTGTTACTGTCTCCTATACTCTGTTACTGTCTCCTATACTCTGTTACACTCTCTTACACTCTGCTGCTGTCTCATATCCTCTGTTACTGTCTCTTACACTCTGTTACTGTCTCTTTCACTCTCATACACGCTGTTACACTCTCTTACACGCTGTTACACCCTCTTACACACTGTTACTGTTTCTTACACTCTGTTACTGTCTCTTACACTCTGCTACTATCTCTTACGCTCTGTTACTGTCTGTTACTGTCTCTTACACTCTACTACTCTGTCATACACTCTGTTGCTGTATCTTACACTCTGTTACTGTCTCGTACACTCTGTTACTGTCTCTTACACTCTGTTACACTCTCTTACACTCTGTAACTGTCTCTTACACTCTCTTACACTCTGTTACTGTCTCCTATACTCTGTTACTGTCTCCTATACTCTGTTACTGTCTCCTATACTCTGTTACACTCTCTTACACTCTGCTGCTGTCTCATATCCTCTGTTACTGTCTCTTACACTCTGTTACTGTCTCTTTCACTCTCTTACACGCTGTTACACTCTCTTACACGCTGTTACACCCTCTTACACACTGTTACTGTTTCTTACACTCTGTTACTGTCTCTTACACTCTGCTACTATCTCTTACGCTCTGTTACTGTCTGTTACTGTCTCTTACACTCTACTACTCTGTCATACACTCTGTTACTGTATCTTACACTCTGTTACTGTCTCGTACACTCTGTTACTGTCTCTTACACTCTGTTACACTCTCTTACACTCTGTAACTGTCTCTTACACTCTCTTACACTCTGCTACTGTCTCATATACTCTGTTACTGTCTCCTATACTCTGTTACTGTCTCCTATACTCTGTTACACTCTCTTACACTCTGCTGCTGTCTCATATCCTCTGTTACTGTCTCTTACACTCTGTTACTGTCTCTTTCACTCTCTTACACGCTGTTACACTCTCTTACACGCTGTTACACCCTCTTACACACTGTTACTGTTTCTTACACTCTGTTACTGTCTCTTACACTCTGCTACTATCTCTTACGCTCTGTTACTGTCTGTTACTGTCTCTTACACTCTACTACTCTGTCATACACTCTGTTACTGTATCTTACACTCTGTTACTGTCTCGTACACTCTGTTACTGTCTCTTACACTCTGTTACACTCTCTTACACTCTGTAACTGTCTCTTACACTCTCTTACACTCTGCTACTGTCTCATATACTCTGTTACTGTCTCTTACTCTCTGCTACTGTCTCTTACACAGGTTTACGATGTCTACGCGAAGAGATCCCCAAAGATGTTCACAGTATACTGAGATCATTCGGGACTATGTGATCCTAGAGGACGGTATATGCCATGTGACACTCTCTTACACTCTACTACACTCTACTACTGTCTCTTACACTCTGCTACTGTCTCTTACACTCTGTTACTGTCTCTTACACTCTGCTACTGTATCTTACTCTCTGCCATTGTCTCTTACACTCTGCTACTGTCTATAACACTCTCTTACACTCTGTTACTGTCTATTTTACTCTGCTTCTGTCTCCTACACTCTCTTACACTATGTTACACTCTCTTACACTCTGCTGCTGTCTCTTACACTCTGTTACTGTCTCTTACACTTTCCTACACTCTGTTACTGTCTCTTACACTCTCTTACACTCTGCTACTGTCTCTTACGCTCTGTTACTGTCTCTTCCACTCTACTACACTCTCGTACACTGTGTTACTGTCTCTTACACTCTGTTACTGTCTCGTACACTCTGTTACTGTCTCTTACACTCTGTTACTGTCTCTTACACTCTGTTACTGTCTCTTACACTCTCTTACACTCTGCTGCTGTCTCTTACACTCTGTTACTGTCTCTTACACTCTGTTACTGTCTCTTACACTCTGCTACTGTCTCTTACACCCTCTTACACTCTGTTACTGTCTCTTACACTCTGTTACACTCTCTTACACGCTGTTACACTCTCTTACACGCTGTTACACCCTCTTACACACTGTTACTGTCTCTTACACTCTCTTACACTCTGTTACGGTCTCTTACACTCTGCTACTATCTCTTACGCTCTGTTACTGTCTCTTACACTCTACTACTCTGTCATACACTCTGTTACTGTATCTTACACTCTGTTACTCTCTCGTAGACTCTGTTACTGTCTCTTACACTCTGTTACACTCTCTTACACTCTGTAACTGTCTCTTACACTCTCTTACACTCTGTTACTGTCTCCTATACTTTGTTACTGTCTCCTATACTCTGTGTGACAGTGTGAACCCCAGGGAGATGATTAGCATGGCATCTGAGTACAGCTGCTATGCAGATTATACATATGGGTCCCTGGGGTGGAGCAATTGGAGAGCAGGGTGGGTCAATGCTCCATTTCCCCATTTTGTGGAAACTCCATGCCGGGTTTTCCATGAGGCAAGAAATCCACAGGGTCCGGTCCGGGATTTCTATGAGGCTGACATCAGGCACAGGTGCTGGGCATTAAAAACCCCTGGAGCCTGATACTCAGAGAGACTGTTGGGGGAAGAGGAAGTTCCCTGCGCTCCCAGGGCAAGGAGAGGCCCTGAAGAAGACAATCCCTGAGCCAAGTGAGGCAATACCTGCCTGGACATTTTGTGTGCTGTCTGGGGGAGGTTTTCCAGAGCCTGGCGTAGCTGGGTCTGGCTGGGAGGTTCAGGTAGTGGGTGATTAGGCTGGTCAGTCTAGACCAGCGTAGTTTAGTTAGAGAGGGCTCCAATTGGGAGCTAGGTTTTCGTTTTATGATTTGGTTTTGGGGTTTGAGCAATTAAAAATAAAGCGCTATTTTGTTCAAAGCTGCTGTTCCTGACTCTGATTGCCCTAGAGGACTGTGCTTAGAACCCCTAAAAAGTGACCTGTGTGGCCCTCATGCTATAGGGTTTGTCACATCTGTTACACTCTCTTACACTCTGCTACTGTCTCATATACTCTGTTACTGTCTCTTACTCTCTGCTACTGTCTCTTACACAGGTTTACGATGTCTACGCGAAGAGATCCCCAAAGACGTTCACAGTATACTGAGATCATTCGGGACTATGTGATCCTAGAGGACGGTATATGCCATGTGACACTCTCTTACACTCTACGACACTCTACTACACTCTACTACTGTTTCTTTCACTCTGCTACTGTTTCTTTCACTCTGCTACTGTCTCTTTCACTCTGTTACTGTCTCTTACACTCTGTTACTGTCTCTTACACTCTGTTACTGTCTATAACACTCTCTTACACTCTGTTACTGTCTATTACACTCTGCTACTGTCTCTTACACTCTCTTACACTCTGTTACTGTCTATTACACTCTGTTACTGTCTCTTACACTCTCTTACACTATGTTACACTCTCTTACACTCTGCTGCTGTCTCTTACACTCTGTTACTGTCTCTTACACGCTGTTACTGTCTCTTACACTCTGTTACTGTCTCTTACACTCTCCTACACTCTGTTACTGTCTCTTACACTCTCTTACACGCTGTTACACTCTCTTACACTCTGTTACTGTCTCTTACACTCTCTTACACTCTGCTACTGTCTCTTACACTCTGCTACTGTCTCTTACACTCTGCTACTGTCTCTTACACTCTGCTACTCTCTGTTTCACTCTGCTTCTGTCTCTTACACTCTGCTACTGTCTCTTACGCTCTGTTACTGTCTCTTACACTCTACTACACTCTCTTACACTCTGTTACTGTCTCGTACACTCTGTTACTGTCTCGTACACTCTGTTACTGTCTCTTACACTCTGTTACTGTCTCTTACACTCTCTTACACTCTGCTGCTGTCTCTTACACTCTCTTACTGTCTCTTACACTCTCTTACACTCTCTTACTCTCTCCTACACTCTGCTACTATCTCTTACACCCTCTTACACTCTGTTACTGTCTCCTATACTCTGTTACACTCTCATACACTCTGTTACTGTCTCTTACACTCTCCTACACTCTGCTGCTGTCTCTTACACCCTCTTACACACTGTTACTGTCTCTTACACTCTCTTACACTCTGCTACTGTCTCTTACACTCTGCTACTATCTCTTACGCTCTGTTACTGTCTCTTACACTCTACTACACTGTCATACACTCTGTTACTGTCTCTTACACTCTCTTCCACTCTGTTACACTCTCTTACACACTGTTACACTCTCTTACACTCTGTTACTGTCTCTTACACTCTCTTACACTCTGCTACTGTCTCTCACACTCTGCCACTGTCTCTTCCACTCTGCTACTCTCTGTTTCACTCTGCTTCTGTCTCTTACAGTCTGCTACTGTCTCTTACGCTCTGTTACTGTCTCTTCCACTCTACTACACTCTCGTACACTCTGTTACTGTCTCGTACACTCTGTTACTGTCTCTTACACTCTGTTACACTCTCTTACACTCTGTTGCTGTCTCTTACACTCTGTTACTGTCTCTTACACTCTGTTACTGTCTCTTACACTCTCCTACACTCTGCTACTGCCTCTTACACCCTCTTACACTCTGTTACTGTCTCTTACACTCTCTTACACTCTGTTACTCTCTCTTACACTCTCTTACACTCTGTTACACTCTCTTACATGCTGTTACACTCTCTTACACTCTGTTACTGTCTCTTACACTCTCTTAAACTCTGCTACTGTCTCTTACACTCTGCTTCTGTCTCTTACGCTCTGTTACTGTCTCTTACACTCTACTACACTCTCGTACACTCTGTTACTGTCTCTTACACTCTGTTACACTCTCTTACACTCTGTTACTGTCTCTTACACTCGGTTACTGTCTCTTACACTCTCCTACACTCTGCTACTGTCTCTTACACCCTCTTACACTCTGTTACTGTCTCTTACACTCTGTTACTGTCTTTTAAACTCTGCTACTGTCTATAACACTCTCTTATACTCTGCTACTCTCTTACACTCTGTTACTGTCTCTTACACTCTGTTACTGTCTCTTACACTCTGCTATTGTCTCTTACACTCTGTTACTGTCTCTTACACTCTGCTACTGTCTCTTACACTCTCTTACACTCTGTTACTGTCTATTACACTCTGCTACTGTCTCTTACACTCTCTTACACTCTGTTACACTCTCCTACACTCTGCTGCTGTCTCTTACACTATGTTATTGTCTCTTACACTCTCCTACACTCTGTTACTGTCTCTTACACTCTCTTACACTCTGTTACACTCTTACACTCTGTTACTGTCTCTTACACTCTCTTACACTCTCCTACACTCTGCTACTGTCTCTTACACCCTCTTACACTCTATTACTGTCTCTTACACTCTCTTACACTCTGTTACACTCTCTGACACGCTGTTACACCCTCTTACACACTGTTACTGTCTCTTACACTCTCTTACACTCTGCTACTGTCTCTTACACTCTGTTACTGTCTCTTACACTCTGCTACTGTCTCCTACACTCTGTTATTGTCTCTTTCACTCTGCTACTGTCTCTTACACTCTGCTACCATCTCTTACGCTCTGTTACTGTCTCTTACACTCTACTACACTGTCATACACTCTGTTACTGTCTCGTACACTCTGTTACTGTCTCTTACACTCTGTTACTGTCTCCTATACTCTGTTACTGTCTCCTATACTATGTTACACTCTCTTACACTCTGCAGCTGTCTCATATACTCTGTTACTGTCTCTTACACTCTGTTACTGTCTCTTACACTCTGTTACTGTCTCTTACACTCTGTTACTGTCTCTTACACTCTCTTACACTCTCTTACACTCTCTTACACTCTCCTACACTCTGCTACTGTCTCTTACACCCTCTTACACTCTGTTACTGTCTCTTACACTCTGTTACACTCACTTACACTGTCTCTTACTGTCTCTTACTGTCTCTTACATTCTCTTACACTCTGTTACTGTCTCCTATACTCTGTTACTGTCTCCTATACTCTGTTACACTCTCTTACACTCTGCTACTGTCTCATATACTCTGTTACCGTCTCTTACTCTCTGCTACTGTCTCTTACACAGGTTTACGATGTCTACGCGAAGAGATCCCCAAAGACGTTCACAGTATACTGAGATCATTCGGGACTATATGATCCTAGAGGACGGTATATGCCATGTGACACTCTACTACACTCTACTACTGTCTCTTTCACTCTGCTGCTGTCTCTTACACTCTGTTACTGTCTCTTACACTCTGTTACTGTCTCTTACACTCTGCTATTGTCTCTTACACTCTGCTACTGTCTCTTACACTCTGTTACTGTCTCTTACACTCTGTTACTGTCTCTTACACTCTGTTACTGTCTCTTACACTCTCTTACACTCTCTTAAATTCTCCTACACTCTGCTACTGTCTCTTACACCCTCTTACACTCTGTTACTGTCTCTTACACTCTGTTACTGTCTCTTACACTCTGTTACTGTCTCTTACACTCTGTTACTGTCTCTTACACTCTCTTACACTCTCTTAAATTCTCCTACACTCTGCTACTGTCTCTTACACCCTCTTACACTCTGTTACTGTCTCTTACACTCTGTTACTGTCTTTTAAACTCTGCTACTGTCTATAACACTCTCTTACACTCTGTTACTGTCTCTTACACTCTGTTACTGTCTCTTACACTCTGTTACTGTCTCTTACACTCTCTTACACTATGCTGTTGTCTCTTACACTCTGTTACTGTCTCTTACACTCTGTTACTGTCTCTTACACTCTCTTACACTCTCTTAAATTCTCCTACACTCTGCTACTGTCTCTTACACCCTCTTACACTCTGTTACTGTCTCTTACACTCTGTTACTGTCTCTTAAACTCTGCTACTGTCTATAACACTCTCTTACACTCTGTTACTGTCTATTACACTCTGCTACTGTCTCTTACACTCTCTTACACTATGTTACTGTCTATTACACTCTGCTACTGTCTCTTTCACTCTCTTACACTATGTTACACTCTCCTACACTCTGCTGCTGTCTCTTACACTATGTTATTGTCTCTTACACTCTCCTACACTCTGTTACTGTCTCTTACACTCTCTTACACTCTGTTACACTCTCTTACACGCTGTTACACTCTCTTACACTCTGTTACTGTCTCTTACACTCTCTTACACTCTGCTACTCTCTGTTTCACTCTGCTTCTGTCTCTTACACTCTGCTACTGTCTCTTACGCTCTGTTACTGTCTCTTACACTCTACTACACTCTCGTACACTCTGTTACTGTCTCTTACACTCTGTTACACTCTCTTACACTCTGTTACTGTCTCTTACACCCTCTTACACTCTGTTACTGTCTCTTACACTCTCTTACACTCTCTTACACGCTGTTACACTCTTACACGCTGTTACACCCTCTTACACGCTGTTACACTCTCTTACACGCTGTTACACCCTCTTACACACTGTTACTGTCTCTTACACTCTCTTACACTCTGCTACTGTCTCTTACACTCTGTTACTGTCTCTTACACTCTGCTACTGTCTCTTACACTCTGTTACTGTCTCTTTCACTCTGCTACTGTCTCTTACACTCTGCTACTATCTCTTACACTCTGTTACTGTCTCTTACACTCTACTACACTGTCATGCGCTCTGTTACTGTATCTTACACTCTGTTACTGTCTCGTACAATCTGTTACTGTCTCTTACTTTCTGTTACTGTCTCCTGTACTCTGTTACTGTCTCCTATACTCTGTTACACTCTCTTACACTCTGCTGCTGTCTCATATACTCTGTTACTGTCTCTTACACTCTGTTACTGTCTCTTACACTCTCTTACACTCTCTTACACTCTCCTACACTCTCCTACACTCTGCTACTGTCTCTTACACCCTCTTACACTCTGTTACTGTCTCTTACACTCTGTTACACTCTCTTACACTCTGTTACTGTCTCTTACATTCTCTTACACTCTGTTACTGTCTCCTATATTCTGTTACTGTCTCCTATACTCTGTTACACTCTCTTACACTCTGCTACTGTCTCATATACTCTGTTACCGTCTCTTACTCTCTGCTACTGTCTCTTACACAGGTTTACGATGTCTACGCGATGAGATCCCCAAAGACGTTCACAGTATACTGAGATCATTCGGGACTATGTGATCCTAGAGGACGGTATATGCCATGTGACACTCTACTACACTCTACAACTGTCTCTTACACTCTGTTACTGTCTCTTACACTCTGTTACTGTCTCTTACACTCTGTTACTGTCTCTTACACTCTGCTATTGTCTCTTACACTCTGCTACTGTCTATAACACTCTCTTACATTCTGTTACTGTCTATTACACTCTGCTACTGTCTCTTACACTCTCTTACACTCTGCTACTGTCTCACATACTCTGGTACCATCTCTTACTCTCTGCTGCTGTCTCTTACACAGGTTTACGATGTCTACGCGAAGAGATCCCCAAAGACGTTCACAGTATACTGAGATAATTCGGGACTATGTGATCCTAGAGGACGGTATATGCCATGTGACACTCTCTTACACTCTACTACACTCTACTACACTCTACTACTGTCTCTTTCACTCTGCTACTGTCTCTTACACTCTGTTACTGTCTCTTACACTCTGTTACTGTCTCTTACACCCTGCTATTGTATCTTACGCTCTGCTATTGTCTCTTACACTCTGCTACTGTCTATAACACTCTCTTACACTCTGTTACTGTCTATTACACTCTGCTACTGTCTCTTACACTCTCTTACACTCTGCTACAGTCTATTACACTCTGCTACTGTCCCTTACACTCTGCTATTCTCTCTTACACTCTGCTACTGTCTATAACACTCTCTTACACTCTGTTACTGTCTATTACACTCTGCTACTGTCTCTTACATTCTCTTACACTCTGTTACAGTCTATTACACTCTGCTACTGTCTCTTACACTCTGCTATTGTCTCTTACACTCTGCTACTGTCTATAACACTCTCTTACACTCTGTTACTGTCTATTACACTCTGCTACTGTCTCTTACACTCTCTTACACTATGTTACACTCTCTTACACTCTGCTGCTATCTCCTATACTCTGTTACTGTCTCTTACACAGGTTTACGATGTCTACACGAAGAGATCCCCAAAGACGTTCACAGTATACTGAGCTCATTCGGGACTATGTGGTCCTAGAGGACGGTATATGCCATGTGACACTCTCTTACACTCTACTACACTCTACTACTGTCTCTTTCACTCTGCTACTGTCTCTTACACTCTGTTACTGTCTCTTACACTCTACTATTGTCTCTTACACTCTGCTACTGTCTATAACACTCTCTTACACTCTGTAACTGTCTATGACACTCTGCTACTGTCTCTTACACTCTCTTACACTATGTTACACTCTCTTACACTCTGCTGCTGTCTCTTACACTCTGTTACTGTCTCTTACACTCTGTTACTGTCTCTTACACTCTGTTACTGGCTCTTACACTCTGTTACTGTCTCTTACACTCTGTTACTGTCTCTTACACTCTCCTACACGCTGTTACACTCTCTTACACTCTGTTACTGTCTCTTACACTCTCTTAAACTCTGCTACTGTCTCTTACACTCTGCTACTGTCTCTTACACTCTGCTACTCTCTCTTTCACTCTGCTTCTGTCTCTTACACTCTGCTACTGTCTCTTACGCTCTGTTACTGTCTCTTACACTCTACTACACTCTTGTACACTCTGTTACTGTCTCTTACACTCTGTTACACTCTCTTACACTCTGTTACTGTCTCTTACACTCTCTTACACTCTGCTGCTGTCTCTTACACTCTCTTACACTCTCTTACACTCTCTTACACGCTGTTACACCCTCTTACACACTGTTACTGTCTCTTACACTCTCTTATACTCTGCTACTGTCTCTTACACCCTCTTACACTCTGTTACTGTCTCTTACACTCTCTTACACTCTCTTACACTCTCTTACACTCTCTTACACTCTCTTACACTCTCTTACACGCTGTTACACCCTCTTACACACTGTTACACTCTCTTACACTCTCTTACACTCTGCTACTGTCTCTTACACTCTCTTACACTCTGCTACTGTCTCTTACGCTCTGTTACTGTCTCTTACACTCTGCAACTCTGTCATACACTCTGTTACTGTCTCGTACACTCTGTTACTGTCTTGTACACTCTGTTACTGTCTCTTACACTCTGTTACTGTCTCCTATACTCTGTTACTGTCTCCTATACTCTGTTACACTCTCATACACTCTTTTACACTCTCCTACACTCTGCTACTGTCTCTTACACCCTCTTACACTCTGTTAGTCTCTCTTACACTCTCTTACACTCTGTTACTCTCTCTTACACTCTCTTACACTCTGTTACACTCTCTTACACGCTGTTACACTCTTACACTCTGTTACTGTCTCTTACACTCTCCTAAACTCTGCTACTGTCTCTTACACTCTGCTACTGTCTCTTGCACTCTGCTACTCTCTCTTTCGCTCTGCTTCTGTCTCTTACGCTCTGTTACTGTCTCTTACGCTCTGTTACTGTCTCTTACACTCTACTACACTCTCGTACACTCTGTTACTGTCTCGTACACTCTGATACTGTCTCGTACACTCTGATACTGTCTCTTACACTCTGTTACACTCTCTTACACTCTGTTACTCTCTCTTACACTCTCTTACACTCTGCTGCTGTCTCTTACACTCTGTTACTGTCTCTTACACTCTGTTACTGTCTCTTACACTCTCTTACACTCTCCTACACTCTGCTACTGTCTCTTACACCCTCTTACACTCTGTTACTGTCTCTTACACTCTCTTACACTCTGCTACTGTCTCTTACACTCTGTTACTGTCTCTTACACTCTGCTACTGTCTCTTACACTCTGCTACTATCTCTTACGCTCTGTTACTGTCTCTTACACTCTGCAACTCTGTCATACACTCTGTTACTGTCTCGTACACTCTGTTACTGTCTCGTACACTCTGTTACTGTCTCTTACACTCTGTTACTGTCTCCTATACTCTGTTACTGTCTCCTATACTCTGTTACACTCTCTTACACTCTGCTGCTGTCTCATATACTCTGTTACTGTCTCTTAAACTCTGTTACTGTCTCTTACACTCTCTTACACTCTGCTACTGTCTCTTACACCCTCTTACACTCTGTTACTGTCTCTTACACTCTGTTACTGTCTCCTATACTCTGTTACTGTCTCCTATACTCTGTTACACTCTCTTACACTCTGCTACTGTCTCATATACTCTGTTACCGTCTCTTACTCTCTGCTACTGTCTCTTACACAGGTTTACGATGTCTACGCGAAGAGATCCCCAAAGACGTTCACAGTATACTGAGATCATTCGGGACTATGTGATCCTAGAGGACGATATATGCCATGTGACACTCTCTTACACTCTACTACACTCTACTAATGTTTCTTTCACTCTGCTACTGTCTCTTTCACTCTGTTACTGTCTCTTACACTCTGTTACTGTCTCTTACACTATGTTACTGTCTCTTACACTCTGCTACTGTCTATAACACTCTCTTACACTCTGCTACTGTCTCTTACACTCTCTTAAACTCTGTTGCTGTCTCTTTCACTCTGTTGCTGTCTCTTTCACTCTGTTGCTGTCTCTTACACTCTGTTACTGTCTCTTACACTCTGTTACTGTCTCTTACACTCTCTTACACTCTCCTACACTCTGCTACTGTCTCTTACACCCTCTTACACTCTGTTACTGTCTCTTACACTCTCTTACACTCTGCTACTGTCTCTTACACTCTGTTACTGTCTCTTACACTCTGCTACTGTCTCTTACACTCTGCTACTATCTCTTACGCTCTGTTACTGTCTCTTACACTCTGCAACTCTGTCATACACTCTGTTACTGTCTCGTACACTCTGTTACTGTCTCGTACACTCTGTTACTGTCTCTTACACTCTGTTACTGTCTCCTATACTCTGTTACTGTCTCCTATACTCTGTTACACTCTCTTACACTCTGCTGCTGTCTCATATACTCTGTTACTGTCTCTTAAACTCTGTTACTGTCTCTTACACTCTCTTACACTCTGCTACTGTCTCTTACACCCTCTTACACTCTGTTACTGTCTCTTACACTCTGTTACTGTCTCCTATACTCTGTTACTGTCTCCTATACTCTGTTACACTCTCTTACACTCTGCTACTGTCTCATATACTCTGTTACCGTCTCTTACTCTCTGCTACTGTCTCTTACACAGGTTTACGATGTCTACGCGAAGAGATCCCCAAAGACGTTCACAGTATACTGAGATCATTCGGGACTATGTGATCCTAGAGGACGATATATGCCATGTGACACTCTCTTACACTCTACTACACTCTACTAATGTTTCTTTCACTCTGCTACTGTCTCTTTCACTCTGTTACTGTCTCTTACACTCTGTTACTGTCTCTTACACTATGTTACTGTCTCTTACACTCTGCTACTGTCTATAACACTCTCTTACACTCTGCTACTGTCTCTTACACTCTCTTAAACTCTGTTGCTGTCTCTTTCACTCTGTTGCTGTCTCTTTCACTCTGTTGCTGTCTCTTACACTCTGTTACTGTCTCTTACACTCTGTTACTGTCTCTTACACTCTGTTACTGTCTCTTACACTCTCCTACACTCTGTTACTCTCTCTTACACTCTCTTACACGCTGTTACACTCTCTTACACTTTGTTACTGTCTCTTACACTCTCTTAAACTCTGCTACTCTCTCTTTCACTCTGCTTCTGTCTCTTACGCTCTGTTACTGTCTCTTACACTCTACTACACTCTCGTACACTCTGTTACTGTCTCTTACACTCTGTTACTGTCTCGTACACTCTGTTACTGTCTCTTACACTCTCTTACACTCTGTTACTGTCTCTTACACTCTCTTACACTCTGCTGCTGTCTCTTACACTCTGTTACTGTCTCTTACACTCTGTTACTGTCTCTTATACTCTCTTACACTCTCTTACACTCTCCTACACTCTGCTACTGTCTCTTACACCCTCTTACACTCTGTTACTGTCTCTTACACTCTGTTACTGTCTCTTACACTCTCTTACACTCTCTTACACGCTGTTACACTTTCTTACACACTGTTACTGTCTCTTACACTCTCTTACACTCTGCTACTGTCTCTTACACTCTGTTACTGTCTCTTACACTCTGCTACTGTCTCTTACACTCTCTTACACTCTCCTACACTCTGCTACTGTCTCTTACACTCTCTTACACTCTGTTACTGTCTCCTATACTCTGTTACACTCTCTTACACTCTGCTACTGTCTCATGTACTCTGTTACTGTCTCTTACACAGGTTTACGATGTCTACGCAAAGAGATCCCCAAAGACACTCTCTTACACTCTACTACACTCTACTACTGTCGCTTTCACTCTGTTACTGTCTCTTACACTCTGTTACTGTCTCTTACACTCTGTTACTGTCTCTTACACTCTTCTACGGTATCTTACACTCTGCTATTGTCTCTTACACTCTGCTACTGTCTATAACACTCTCTTACACTCTGTTACTGTCTATTACACTCTGCTACTGTCTCTTACACTCTCTTACACTCTGTTACTGTCTCTTACACTCTACTACATTCTCGTACACTCTGTTACTGTCTCTTACACTCTGTTACTGTCTCTTCAACTCTGCTACTGTCTATGACACTCTCTTACACTCTGTTACTGTCTATTACACTCTGCTCCTGTCTCTTACATTCTCTTACACTCTGCTGCTGTCTCTTACACTCTGTTACACTCTCTTACACTCTGTAACTGTCTCTTACACTCTCTTACACTCTGTTACTGTCTCCTATACTCTATTACTGTCTCTTACACTCTGTTACACTCTCTTACACTCTGTTACTGTCTCTTACACTCTCTTACACTCTGCTGCTGTCTCTTACACTCTGTTACTGTCTCTTACACTCTGTTACTGTCTCTTAGACTCTCTTACACTCTCTTACACTCTGTTATGGTCTCCTATACTCTGTTACACTCTCTTACACTCTGCTACTGTCTCATATACTCTGTTACTGTCTCTTACTCTCTGCTACTGTCTCTTACACAGGTTTACGATGTCTACGCGAAGAGATCCCCAAAGACGTTCACAGTATACTGAGATCATTCGGGACTATGTGATCCTAGAGGACGGTATATGCCATGTGACACTCTACTACAATCTTCTACTGTCTCTTACATTCTGCTACTGTCTGTCACGACCACAGACACGATAGCGCACACCGCAGGAGTTATTCTGCCCGGGACCCTATCACCAAAGGAAACCCTTGGCGACCGGGAGCAGGGACTTAGATGATCCCAACAGTGAGGAGGCTAGGTGAAAGCGGATAATAAAAGGAACGAGTTGGGTACAAGGAAGAATAGCAGACACGGAAGGGAGTCCAAACAGCTATGCCAAACAGAACACGTACAATAATAAGGGAAACCGGTAGTCCAACAGGCCGGGTCAGCAACGGAGCGGGTAGTCCAACAGGCCGGGTCAGCAACGGAGCGGGTAGTCCAACAAGCCGGGTCAGCAACGGAGCGGGTAGTCCAACAGGCCGGGTCAGCAACGGAGCGGGTAGTCCAACAAGCCGGGTCAGCAACGGAGCGGGTACGGTACAAAATCGGTAGGCAAAAGGGTGGTCAGACGAGCCAAAGGGTCAAAAATCCAGAGATACCAAATAGAATAAGCGACAGGAATAACACAGCAACAAGGACCACAACAGGGTACCAAACTAAGCATTTCCTGGGTATTTAAAACCGGCGCCAAAATCACAAGCTCCGCCCCCCAGCCCGAGATCCAATAGTATGGGAGAATCTCCCAGAACCCCGCCTTCGAAGTAGACTGGCCATTCCCCCTACAGGACAAGCAGGAGGAATGGCTGAAGAGCGAGCCCGGGTAAGTACTAGATGCTGGGAGTCACTGCTTCGCCGGACCATAGGGTGTCCGGCAGAAGCGAGACTCCCAGCTCCAGAGCTCCGTCCCCGATGCCGGTGGTCGGATATTCGACCACCCGCATCGGTGGGGTTAATTGGTTCCCCGGAAGACCGCCGCGCGCGAGCAGTTCTCTGCACGCGCGCGTGCGGCACCGAAGGGGTATCGGAAGGCTGCCGCCGCGCGCGAGCAGACTTCTGTCCGCGTGCGTGCGGCAACGAAGGGGTGTACCGAGGCTGCTGCCGCACGCGAGCAGTGAACGGGTAAGTGTGACATTACCCCCCTCTCGAGGGCCGGCCATAGGCCGAACAATCCTGGGTTTATGAGGGAATTTAGAATAGAACTTACGGAGCAAGGCAGGAGCATGAAGATTCCTATGAGAAACCCAGGACCTCTCTTCCGGGCCATAACCTTTCCAATGGACTAGGAAATGAATAGAGTTACGAATTCTTTTAGCATCGAGAATAGATTGAACCTCATATTCGTCTTGAGAATCCACCAAAATAGCACGAGGGCGAGGGGTATATTTAGTGAACTTATTACAGACAAGAGGTTTGAGGAGAGAAACATGAAATGTACGGGGAACTCTAAGAGACGGAGGAAGAAGCAAGCGGTAAGTAACAGGATTTATCTTGCGAATGATACGAAACGGACCAATATATCTAGGCGCCAACTTCATAGAAGGCACTTTGAGCTTGAAATTTTTAGTAGACAGCCAGACTCTATCGCCCACCGAATACGAAGGAGCTAGACGACGATGACGATTAGCCTGGAGTCTATAAGTATCGGCGGCTTTAGACAGGGCCAAATGTACGGATTTCCATAAGGAGGGCAATTGCTTGACATAATGATCAACAGCCGGGACGGGAGAAATAGCAAACGACTCAGGCAATACTTCAGGGTGAAAACCGTAAGTACAAAAGAACGGGGAAACTTTGGAGGCTTCATGAACAGAATTATTCCTGGCAAATTCAGCCCAGGGTAAAAGTTGGGACCAATCATCTTGATGATCCCCTACAAACAGTCTAAGAAATTGCTCGAGAGACTGATTGGTTCTCTCAGAAATACCATTAGATTGAGGGTGGTATGCAGAGGAAAAGGCTAAATCTATTTTTAGGGATTTACAAAAGGTTCTCCAAAATAAGGCTGTAAACTGAACCCCCCTGTCAGATACAATTTGCTGAGGAAGCCCATGAAGACGAATGATCTCCCTGACAAAAATAGGTACCAGGTCAGGAGCAGAAGGTAGTTTAGCGAGCGGCACAAAATGAGCCATTTTGGAGAAGCGATCAACGACAACGAAAATGACGGTATTGCCTGCGGACGGAGGTAACTCTACAATAAAATCCATCGCCAAGTGAGACCATGGACGTGATGGAACAGCTAAGGGAAGCAGGAGGCCCATAGGCTTAGAATGGGAACTCTTGGCCGTAATACAAGGAATACAAGCGGCGACAAATAGCTTACAATCTTTATCTACAGTAGGCCACCAAAATTTCCTCTGAATAATCTCCTTGGTGCGTTGAGCACAAGGATGACCTGAAGATAAGGACGCATGGGCCCAACGTAAAACCTCTTCCCTATAAGCCTCGGGGACGAATAAGGTGTTAACTGGCCACTTGCTGTGAACTGGAACCCTAGATTGTACCTTAAGGAGACGGGTAAGTAGAGTAGACGTGACGCGAGTGGAAACAGAAGCAATGATTTGAGAAGGAGCCACAATAGGCTCAGGGAGGGTAGCAGTATTAGTGACAGTATCAAATTGCCTAGACAGAGCGTCAGCTTTGATATTCTTAGAACCAGGACGATAAGAAATAACAAACTGAAACCTAGACAGGAAAAGTGACCATCTAGCTTGCCGAGGATTGAGGCGTTTGACCCTGCTTAAATATTCCAAATTTTTATGATCAGTTAATATAGTAATAGGATTCCTGGCCCCTTCGAGAAGATGTCTCCACTCTTGGAGGGCCATAATGATACCCAAAAGCTCACGATTCCCTACATCATAATTCGATTCTGCCAGAGAGAATTTCTTGGAAAAAAAAGCACAAGGATGAAGTTTATCACGAAACTCCCTTCTTTGGGACAATACTGCTCCAACCCCTATTTCAGACGCGTCTACTTCAATCACAAAAGGCTTAGAAACATCAGGACGTCTTAAAACGGGAGCAGCGGAAAAAGCAAGTTTTAACTGAGAAAATGCACTAACCGCTTCTTGTGACCAATAGCGACAATCAACTCCCTTCTTGGTCATACAGGTGAGGGGTGCAACAATCTTAGAAAAATTATGAATGAATTTTCTGTAGTAATTGGCAAACCCCAAAAATCTCTGGAGAGGTTTAAGGGCCTGAGGTTGAGGCCAGTCAGAGATCGCGGATAGTTTTTGTGGGTCCATCTCGAACCCAGAGGCCGATATAACGTAACCCAAAAACGACACTTTAGGAACTTCAAATACACATTTTTCTAATTTAGCATATAGACGATTTTGACGAAGGCGCTGGAGTACAATGCGAACATGTCTACGATGTGAGGACAAATCGGAAGAGTGGATTAATATATCGTCTAAATATACTATGACAAATTGCAAGGAGATGTCTCTGAAAATATCATTAATAAATTCTTGAAAGACAGCAGGCGCGTTACAAAGCCCAAAAGGCATAACAGTGTATTCATAATGCCCCATGCGGGTGTTAAACGCAGTCTTCCATTCGTCTCCCTCACGTATGCGAATAAGATTATAGGCTCCCCTAAGATCTAATTTAGTGAAGACAATAGAACCACGGAGTCTATCAAACAGTTCAGGGATGAGGGGTAACGGATACTTATTTTTTATAGTGATAAGATTCAGTCCGCGATAGTCAATACATGGTCTTAAACCACCGTCTTTCTTGGTAACGAAAAAAAAACCCGCCCCTGCTGGAGAGGTAGATTTCCTAATAAAACCTTTCATTAGGTTCTCTTTAATATAATCCTCCAATGCACGAGATTCCGGCAGAGATAAAGGGTAAGTACGTCCCCTAGGAGGAATGGTGCCAGGAAGAAGTTCAATGGGACAGTCGTAGGAACGATGAGGAGGTAAAACCTCCGCTTGTTTTTCATCAAATACATCCGTATAGGAGTGGTAGGCCCAAGGTACGATGGAGGAGGCAATAGTAGAAACAGACGTATCTTTAATCGTGATGTTGGAGAGGCATGAATTAACACAATTAGGGCCCCAAGCCAGGATATCACCAGTCTGCCAGCTAATTGACGGACAGTGAGTACGAAGCCAGGGCAAACCCAGCACTACAGGATACTTAGGAGAAGAAATCACATGAAAGCGTATCGATTCTTGATGTAATACTCCCACGGAGAACAAAAGGGGACAGGTTTGCTGAGTAATGCATGAAGGATGTAGAGGTTTACCGTCAATCGCTGTAATGGCAATAGGGGGAAACACTTGAAGAAGCGGAATCTGGTGCAGACGAACGAAATTTAGATCAATGAAAGATCCGGCAGCCCCTGAATCAATCATGGCCGAGGTAGAAATTTTCTTTTTATTCCATTCCAAGGAAACAGGAACTAGCAGACAATCTTTTGAAGGAGCTGAACAAACCTCACCCAGACAAGGCTCCTCTACTTGAGCTGGGTGCGGAAGTTTTCCGGTCTCTTAGGACAGTCACGAACAAAGTGTCCCTTTAATCCGCAGTACAAACAAAGTCCTTCGGTTCTGCGGCGAAATTTTTCAGCAGCCGTCAGTTTAGTGGCTCCCAGTTGCATTGGTTCTTCAGTAGATGAACTCGCAGTATTAGGACTAGAGGGGAGATCGACAGGTGGAGAGCGAAAGTAGACACGTTCAACTCTTTTGGTTTTCTGAGATTGTCGCTCCCTGATCCTGATGTCCAATTTAAGGGCTAAGGACACAAAATCTTCAAGGTCACTGGGATGGTCTCTGGTAGCCAGTTCATCTTTCAGTCTTTCAGACAGACCATCATAGAAGGCAGCAATTAAGGCCTCATCAGACCAGTTAACCTCAGCAGCAATCGTTTTAAATTCAATAGCATACTCTGCTACAGAACGAAGTCCTTGAGAAACATGGAGGAGCGAAAGGGAGGCTGTGGAAGCTTTGCCCGGCACATCAAAGGTCTTACGGAAGGCTGACATAAAGGAACTGCAATTGTAAATGAGATGAGAGTCCCTCTCCCATAGAGGAGAAGCCCAGGCTAAGGCTTTTCCAGTCAACAGAGAAATCAAGTAGCCAACTTTCGCCTTTTCCGAAGTGAACATATGGGGAACTAATTCAAATTGAATGAGACACTGGTTCAAAAAACCCCTGCAGGCATCAGGATCTCCGGAATATCTGTTGGGAGCCGGCAATTTAATCGGTGCAGAAGTGGCTCCAGAAGCAGACGCAGAATGAGAGGCCTCGGTCGAAGCAGAAGAGGTAGGCGTAGAAGCTGAACCCTCGGTAGCTGGATCCGAGCGACGAACTAACACTTGCATAGCATGAGCCATCTGATCCAGGGTTTCTTGAATACACTTGAATCGGGATTCATGAGACTCCAAAAGTTGTTCATGCGCAGACAGAACCTTGCCCAACTCGGAGGGATCCATGACCCTGTTGTAATGTCACGACCACAGACACGATAGCGCACACCGCAGGAGTTATTCTGCCCGGGACCCTATCACCAAAGGAAACCCTTGGCGACCGGGAGCAGGGACTTAGATGATCCCAACAGTGAGGAGGCTAGGTGAAAGCGGATAATAAAAGGAACGAGTTGGGTACAAGGAAGAATAGCAGACACGGAAGGGAGTCCAAACAGCTATGCCAAACAGAACACGTACAATAATAAGGGAAACCGGTAGTCCAACAGGCCGGGTCAGCAACGGAGCGGGTAGTCCAACAGGCCGGGTCAGCAACGGAGCGGGTAGTCCAACAAGCCGGGTCAGCAACGGAGCGGGTAGTCCAACAGGCCGGGTCAGCAACGGAGCGGGTAGTCCAACAAGCCGGGTCAGCAACGGAGCGGGTACGGTACAAAATCGGTAGGCAAAAGGGTGGTCAGACGAGCCAAAGGGTCAAAAATCCAGAGATACCAAATAGAATAAGCGACAGGAATAACACAGCAACAAGGACCACAACAGGGTACCAAACTAAGCATTTCCTGGGTATTTAAAACCGGCGCCAAAATCACAAGCTCCGCCCCCCAGCCCGAGATCCAATAGTATGGGAGAATCTCCCAGAACCCCGCCTTCGAAGTAGACTGGCCATTCCCCCTACAGGACAAGCAGGAGGAATGGCTGAAGAGCGAGCCCGGGTAAGTACTAGATGCTGGGAGTCACTGCTTCGCCGGACCATAGGGTGTCCGGCAGAAGCGAGACTCCCAGCTCCAGAGCTCCGTCCCCGATGCCGGTGGTCGGATATTCGACCACCCGCATCGGTGGGGTTAATTGGTTCCCCGGAAGACCGCCGCGCGCGAGCAGTTCTCTGCACGCGCGCGTGCGGCACCGAAGGGGTATCGGAAGGCTGCCGCCGCGCGCGAGCAGACTTCTGTCCGCGTGCGTGCGGCAACGAAGGGGTGTACCGAGGCTGCTGCCGCACGCGAGCAGTCTTCTGCTCGCGCGCGTGTGGCAGCGAACGGGTAAGTGTGACACTGTCTCTTACACTCTCTTACACTATGTTACACTCTCTTACACTCTGTTGCTGTCTCTTACACTCTGTTACTGTCTCTTACACTCTGTTACTGTCTCTTACACTCTCCTACACTCTGTTACTGTCTCTTACACTCTCCTACACTCTGTTACTGTCTCTTACACTCTCTTACACTCTGTTACACTCTCTTACACAATGTTACACTCTCTTACACTCTGTTACTGTCTCTTACACTCTCTTACACTCTGCTACTGTCTCTTACACTCTGCTACTGTTCTCTTACACTCTGCTACTCTCTCTTACACTCTGCTACTGTCTCTTACTCTCTGTCACTGTCTCTTACACTCTACTATACTCTCGTACACTCTGTTACTGTCTCTTACACTCTGTTACTGTCTCTTACACTCTGTTACTGTCTCTTACACTCTCTCACACTCTACTGCTGTCTCTTACACTCTGTTACTGTCTCTTACACTCTGTTACTGTCTCTTACACTCTGTTACTGTCTCTTACACTCTTCTACTGTATCTTACACTCTGCTATTGTCTCTTACACTCTGCTACTGTCTATAACACTCTCTTACACTCTGTTACTGTCTATTACACTCTGCTACTGTCTTTTACACTCTCTTACACTATGTTACACTCTCTTACACTCTGCTGCTGTCTCTTACACTCTGTTACTGTCTATTACACTCTGTTACTGTCTCTTACACTCTCCTACACTCTGTTACTGTCTCTTACATTCTCTTACACTCTGTTACACTATCTTACACGCTGTTACACTCTCTTACACTCTGTTACTGTCTCTTACACTCTCTTACACTCTGCTACTGTCTCTTACACTCTGCTACTGTCTCCTACACTCTGCTACTCTCTCTTTCACTCTGCTTCTGTCTCTTACACTCTGCTTCTGTCTCTTACACTCTGCTACTGTCTCTTACGCTCTGTTACTGTCTCTTACACTCTGCTACTGTCTCTTACGCTCTGTTACTGTCTCTTACACTCTGTTACTGTCTCTTCAACTCTGCTACTGTCTATAACACTCTCTTACACTCTGTTACTGTCTATTACACTCTGCTACTGTCTCTCACACTCTCTGACACTGTGTTACACTCTGCTACTGTCTCTTACACTCTGTTACTGTCTCTTCAACTCTGCTACTGTCTATGACACTCTCTTACACTCTGTTACTGTCTATTACACTCTGCTCCTGTCTCTTACACTCTCTTACACTCTGCTGCTGTCTCTTACACTCTGTTACACTCTGCTGCTGTCTCTTACACTCTGTTACTGTCTCTTACACTCTGTTACACTCTCTTACACTCTGTTACTGTCTCTTACACTCTGTTACACTCTCTTACACTCTGTTACTGTCTCTTACACTCTCTTACACTCTGCTGCTGTCTCTTACACTCTGTTACAGTCTCTTACACTCTGTTACTGTCTCTTAGACTCTCTTACACTCTCTTACACTCTGTTATGGTCTCCTATACTCTGTTACACTCTCTTACACTCTGCTACTGTCTCATATACTCTGTTACTGTCTCTTACACAGGTTTACGATGTCTACGCGAAGAGATCCCCAAAGACGTTCACAGTATACTGAGATCATTCGGGACTATGTGGTCCTAGAGGACGGTATATGCCATGTGTTACTCTCTTACACTCTACTACACTCTACTACTGTCTCTTTCACTCTGCTACTGTCTCTTACACTCTCTCACACTATGTTACACTCTCTTACACTCTGCTGCTGTCTCTTACACTCTGTTACTGTCTCTTACACAATGTTACTGTCTCTTACACTCTCCTACACTCTGTTACTGTCTCTTACACTCTCTTACACTCTGTTACACTCTTACACGCTGTTACACTCTCGTACACTCTGTTACTGTCTCTTACACTCTCTTACACTCTGCTACTGTCTCTTTCACTCTGCTTCTGTCTCTTACACTCTGCTACTGTCTCTTACACTCTCTTACACTCTGTTACTGTCTGTTACACTCTCTTACACTCTGTTACACTCTCTTACACGCTGTTTCACCCTCTTACACACTGTTACTGTCTCTTACACTCTCTTACACTCTGCTACTGTCTCATATACTCTGTTACTGTCTCTTACACAGGTTTACGATGTCTACGCGAAGAGATCCCCAAAGACGTTCACAGTATGCTGAGATCATTCAGGACTATGTGATCATAGAGGACGGTGCATGCCATGTGGCACTCTCTTACACTCTACTACACTCTACTACTGTCTCTTTCACTCTGCTACTGTCTCTTACACTCCGTTACTGTCTCTTACACTCTGTTACTGTCTCTTACACTCTGCTACTGTATCTTACACTCTGCTATTGTCTCTTACACTCTGCTATTGTCTCTTACACTCTGCTACTGTCTATAACACTCTCTTACACTCTGTTACTGTTGATTACACTCTGCTGCTGTCTCTTACACTCTCTTACACTATGTTACACTCTCTTACACTCTGCTGCTGTCTCTTACACTCTGTTACTGTCTCTTACACTCTGTTACTGTCTCTTACACTTTCCTACACTCTGCTACTGTCTCTTACACTCTCTTACACTATGTTACACTCTCTTACACTCTGCTGCTGTCTCTTACACTCTGTTACTGTCTCTTACACTCTCCTACACTCTGTTACTGTCTCTTACACTCTCTTGCACTCTCTTACACGCTGTTACACTCTCTTACACTCTGTTACTGTCTCTTACACTCTCTTACACTCTACTACTGTCTCTTACACTCTGCTACTGTCTCTTACACTCTGCTACTCTCTGTTTCACTCTGCTTCTGTCTCTTACACTCTGCTACTGTCTCTTATGCTATGTTACTGTCTCTTACACTCTACTACACTCTCGTACACTCTGTTACTGTCTCTTACACTTTGTTACTGTCTCGTACACTCTGTTACTGTCTCTTACACTCTGTTACACTCTCTTACACTCTGTTACTGTCTCTTCCACTCTCTTACACTCTGCTGCTGTCTCTTATACTCTGTTACTGTCTCTTGCACTCTGTTACTGTCTCTTACCTCTCTTACACTCTCCTACACTCTGCTACTGTCTCTTACACTCTCTTACACTCTGCTGCTGTCTCTTACACTCTGTTACTGTCTCTTACACTCTCTTACTCTCTCCTACACTCTGCTACTGTCTCTTACACCCTCTTACACTCTGTTACTGTCTCTTACACTCTCTTACACGCTGTTACACTCTCTTACACGCTGTTACACCCTCTTACACACTGTTACTGTCTCTTACACTCTCTTACACTCTGCTACTGTCTCTTACACTCTGTTACTGTCTCTTACACTCTGCTACTGTCTCTTACACTCTGTTACTGTCTCTTTCACTCTGCTACTGTCTCTTACACTCTGCTACTATCTCTTACGCTCTGTTACTGTCTCTTACACTCTACTACACTGTCATACACTCTGTTACTGTCTCGTACACTCTGTTACTGTCTCTTACACTCTGTTACTGTCTCTTACACTCTGTTACTGTCTCCTATACTCTGTTACTGTCTCCTATACTCTGTTACTGTCTCCTATACTCTGTTACACTATCCTTACACTCTGCTGCTGTCTCATTTACTCTGTTACTGTCTCTTACACTCTGTTACTGTCTCTTACACTCTGCTACTGTATCTTACACTCTGCTATTGTCTCTTACACTCTGCTACTGTCCATAACACCCTCTTACACTATGTTACACTCTCTTACACTCTGCTGCTGTCTCTTACACTCTCTTACACTATGTTACACTCTCTTACACTCTGCTGCTGTCTATTACACTCTGCTACTGTCTCTTACACTCTCTTACACTATGTTACACTCTCTTACACTCTGCTGCTGTCTCTTACACTATGTAACTGTCTCTTACACTCTCCTACACTATTTTACTGTCTCTTACACTCTCTTACACTCTGCTACTGTCTCTTACACTCTGCTACTGTCTCTTACACTCTGCTACTCTCTCTTTCACTCTGCTTCTGTCTCTTAGACTCTGCTACTGTCTCTTACGCTCTGTTACTGTCTCTTACACTCTACTACACTCTCGTACACTCTGTTACTTTCTCTTACACTCTGTTACTGTCTCGTACACTCTGTTGCTGTCTCTTACACTCTGTTACACTATCTTACACTCTGTTACTGTCTCTTACACTCTCTTACACTCTGCTGCTGTCTCTTACACTCTGTTACTGTCTCTTACACTCTCTTACACTCTGCTACTGTCTCTTACACCCTCTTACACTCTGTTACTGTCTCTTACACTCTCTTACACTCTGTTACACTCTCTTAGACGCTGTTACACTCTCTTACACGCTGTTACACCCTCTTACACACTGTTACTGTCTCTTACACTCTCTTACACTCTGCTACTGTCTCTTACACTCTGTTACTGTCTCTTACACTCTGCTACTGTCTCTTACACTCTGTTACTGTCTCTTACACTCTGCTACTATCTCTTACGCTTTGTTGCTGTCTCTTACACTCTACTACACTGTCATACACTCTGTTACTGTATCTTACACTCTGTTACACTCTCTTACACTCTGTAACTGTCTTTTACACTCTCTTACACTCTGTTACTGTCTCCTATACTCTGTTACTGTCTCCTATACTCTGTTACACTCTCTTACACTCTGCTACTGTCTCATATACTCTGTTACCGTCTCTTACTCTCTGCTACTGTCTCTTACACAGGTTTACGATGTCTACGCGAAGAGATCCCCAAAGACGTTCACAGTATACTGAGATCATTCGGGACTATATGATCCTAGAGGACGGTATATGCCATGTGACACTCTCTTACACTCTACTACACTCTACTACTGTCTCTTTCACTCTGCTACTGTCTCTTACACTCTGTTACTGTCTCTTACACTCTGTTACTGTCTCTTACACCCTGCTACTGTATCTTACACTCTGCTATTGTCTCTTACACTCTGCTACTGTCTATAACACTCTCTTACACTCTGTTACTGTCTATTACACTCTGCTTCTGTCTCTTACACTCTCTTACACTATGTTACACTCTCTTACACTCTGTTACTGTCTCTTACACTCTGTTACTGTCTCTTACACTCTCCTACACTCTGTTGCTGTCTCTTACACTCTCTTACACTCTGCTACTGTCTCTTACACTCTGCTACTGTCTCTTTCACTCTGCTTCTGTCTCTTACACGCTGCTACTGTCTCTTACGCTCTGTTACTGTCTCTTACACTCTGTTACTGTCTCGTACACTCTGTTACTGTCTCTTACACTCTCCTACACTCTGTTACTGTCTCTTACACTCTCTTACACTCTGTTACACTCTCTTACACGCTGTTACACTCTCTTACATTCTGTTACTGTCTCTTACACTCTCGTATCCTCTGCTACTGTCTCTTACACTCTGCTACTGTCTCTTACACTCTGCTACTCTCTCTTTCACTCTGTTTCTGTCTCTTACACTCTGCTACTGTCTCTTACGCTCTGTTACTGTCTCTTACACTCTCTTACACTCTCTTACACGCTGTTACACCCTCTTACACTCTGTTACTGTCTCTTACACTCTGTTACTGTCTCTTACACTCTGTTACTGTCTCTTACACTCTGTTACTGTCTCTTACACTCTGCTACTGTCTCTTACACCCTCTTACACTCTGTTACTGTCTCTTACACTCTCTGACACCCTGTTACACTCTCTTACACGCTGTCACACTCTCTTACACGCTGTTACACCCTCTTACACACTGTTACTGTCTCTTACACTCTCTTACACTCTGCTACTGTCTCTTACACTCTGCTACTTTCTCTTACACTCTGTTACTGTCTCTTACACTCTGCTACTATCTCTTACACTCTGTTACTGTCTCTTACACTCTACTACTCTGTCATACACTCTGTTACTGTATCTTGCACTCTGTTACTGTCTCGTACACTCTGTTACTGTCTCTTACACTCTGTTACACTCTCTTACACTCTGTAACTGTCTCTTACACTCTCTTACACTCTGTTACTGTCTCCTATACTTTGTTACTGTCTCCTATACTCTGTTACACTCTCTTACACTCTGCTACTGTCTCATATACTCTGTTACTGTGTCTTACTCTCTGCTACTGTCTCAGGTTTACGATGTCTACGCGAAGAGATCCCCAAAGACCTTCACAGTATACTGAGATCATTCGGGACTATGTGATCCTAGAGGACGGTATATGCCATGTGACACTCTCTTACACTCTACTATACTCTACTACACTCTACTACTGTCTCTTTCACTCTGCTACTGTCTCTTTCACTCTGTTACTGTCTCTTACACTCTGTTACTGTCTCTTAAACTCTGTTACTGTCTCTTAAACTCTGCTACTGTCTATAACACTCTCTTACACTCTGTTACTGTCTATTACACTCTGCCACTGTCTCTTACACTCTCTTACACTCTTTTACTGTCTATTACATTCTGCTACTGTCTCTTACACTCTCTTACACTATGTTACACTCTCTTACACTCTGCTGCTGTCTCTTACACTCTGTTACTGTCTCTTACACTCTCCTACACTCTGTTACTGTCTCTTACACTCTCTTACACTCTGTTACACTCTCTGACACGCTGTTACACTCTCTTACACTCTGTTACTGTCTCTTACACTCTGCTACTGTCTCTTACACTCTGCTACTCTCTGTTTCACTCTGCTTCTGTCTCTTACACTCTGCTACTGTCTCTTACGCTCTGTTACTGTCTCTTACACTCTACTACACTCTCGTACACTCTGTTACTGTCTCTTACACTCTGTTACTGTCTCGTACACTCTGTTACTGTCTCTTACACTCTGTTACACTCTCTTACACTCTGTTACTGTCTCTTACACTCTCTTACACTCTGCTGCTGTCTCTTAAACTCTGTTACTGTCTCTTACACTCTGTTACTGTGTCTCACACTCTCTTACACTCTGTTACTGTCTCTTACACTCTCTTACACTCTCTTACACTCTCCTACACTCTGCTACTGTCTCTTACATCCTCTTACACTCTGTTACTGTCTCTTACACTCTCTTACACTCTGTTACACTCTCTTACACTCTGTTACTGTCTCTTACACTCTGTTACTGTCTCTTACACTCTCTTACACTCTCTTACACTCTCCTACACTCTGCTACTGTCTCTTAAACCCTCTTACACTCTGTTACTGTCTCTTACACTCTGTTACTGTCTCTTAAACTCTGCTACTGTCTATAACACTCTCTTACACTCTGTTACTGTCTATTACAATCTGCTACTGTCTCTTACACTCTCTTACACTCTGTTACACTCTCTTACACTCTGCTGCTGTCTCTTACACTATGTTACTGTCTCTTACACTCTCCTACACTCTGTTACTGTCTCTTACAATCTCTTACACTCTGTTACACTCTCTTACACGCTGTTACACTCTCTTACACTCTGTTACTGTCTCTTACACTCTCTTACACTCTGCTACTGTCTCTTACACTCTGCTACTCTCTCTTTCACTCTGCTTCTGTCTCTTACACTCTGCTACTGTCTCTTACGCTCTGTTACTGTCTCTTACACTCTACTACACTCTCGTACACTCTGTTACTGTCTCTTACACTCTGTTACACTCTCTTACACTCTGTTACACTCTCTTACACTCTGTTACTGTCTCTTACACTCTCTTACACTCTGCTGCTGTCTCTTACACTCTGTTACTGTCTCTTACACTCTGTTCCTGTCTCATACACTCTGTTCCTGTCTCTTACACTCTCTTACACTCTCCTACACTCTGCTACTGTCTCTTACACCCTCTTACACTCTGTTACTGTCTTTTACACTCTCTTACACTCTCTTACACTCTGTTACACTCTCTTACACGCTGTTACACTCTCTTACACGCTGTTACACCCTCTTACACACTGTTACTGTCTCTTACACTCTCTTACACTCTGCTACTGTCTCTTACACTCTGTTACTATCTCTTACACTCTGCTACTGTCTCCTACACTCTGTTACTGTCTCTTTCACTCTGTTACTATCTCTTACACTCTGCTACTATCTCTTACGCTCTGTTACTGTCTCTTACACTCTACTACACTGTCATACGCTCTGTTACTGTATCTTACACTCTGTTACTGTCTCGTACACTCTGATACTGTCTCTTACACTCTGTTACTGTCTCCTATACTCTGTTACTGTCTCCTATACTCTGTTACTGTCTCCTATACTCTGTAACACTCCCTTACACTCTGCTGCTGTCTCTTACACTCGGTTACTGTCTCTTACACTCTCTTACACTCTCTTACACTCTGCTGCTGTCTCTTACACCCTCTTACACTCTGTTACTGTCTCTTACACTCTCTTACACTCTGTCACACTCTCTTACACGCTGTTACACCCTCTTACACTCTGTTACTGTCTCTTACACTCTGCTACTGTCTCCTACACTCTGTTACTGTCTCTTTCACTCTGCTACTGTCTCTTACACTCTGCTATCTCTTATGCTCTGTTACTGTCTCTTACACTCTACTACACTGTCATACACTCTGTTACTGTCTCGTACACACTGTTACTGTCTCTTACACTCTGTTACTGTCTCCTATACTCTGTTACTGTCTCCTATACTCTGTTACACTCTCTTACACTCTGCTGCTGTCTCATGTACTCTGTTACTGTCTCTTACACTCTGTTACTGTCTCTTACACTCTCTTACACTCTGTTACACTCTCTTACACGCTGTTACACTCTCTTACACGCTGTTACACCCTCTTACACACTGTTACTGTTTCTTACACTCTCTTACACTCTGCTACTGTCTCTTACACTCTGTTACTGTCTCTTACACTCTGCTACTGTCTCTTACCCTCTGTTACTGTCTCTTTCACTCTGCTACTGTCTCTTACACTCTGCTACTATCTCTTACGCTCTGTTACTGTCTCTTACACTCTACTACACTGTCATACACTCTGTTACTGTATCTTACACTCTGTTACTGTCTCGTACACTCTGTTACTGTCTCTTACACTCTGTTACTGTCTCCTATACTCTGTTACTGTCTCCTATACTCTGTTACACTCTCTTACACTCTGCTGCTGTCTCATATACTCTGTTACTGTCTCTTACACTCTGTTACTCTCTCTTACACTCTCTTACCCTCTCCTACACTCTGCTACTGTCTCTTACACCCTCTTACACTCTGTTACTGTGTCTTACACTCTCTTACACTCTGTTACACTCTCTTACACGTTGTTACACCCTCTTACACACTGTTACTGTCTCTTACACTCTCTTACACTCTGTTACTGTCTCTTACACTCTCTTACACTCTGTTACACTCTCTTACACGCTGTTACACCCTCTTACACTCTGTTACTGTCTCTTACACTCTGTTACACTCTCTTACACGCTGTTACACCCTCTTACACACTGTTACTGTCTCTTACACTCTCTTACACTCTGGTATTGTCTCTTACACTCTGCTACTGTCTCCTACACTCTGTTACTGTCTCTTTCACTCTGCTACTGTCTCTTACACTCTGCTACTATCTCTTACACTCTGCTACTATCTCTTACGCTCTGTTACTGTCTCTTACACTCTACTACACTGTCATACACTCTGTTACTGTCTCGTACACTCTGTTACTGTCTCTTACACTCTGTTATTGTCTCCTATACTCTGTTACTGTCTCCTATACTCTGTTACACTCTCTTACACTCTGCTGCTGTCTCATATACTCTGTTACTGTGTCTTACACTCCGTTACTGTCTCTTACACTCTCCTACACTCTGTTACACTCTCCTACACTCTGCTACTGTCTCTTACACCCTCTTACACTCTGTTACTGTCTCTTACACTCTGTTACACTCTCTTACACTCTGTTACTGTCTCTTACATTCTCTTACACTCTGCTACTGTCTCCTATACTCTGTTACTATCTCCTATACTCTGTTACACTCTCTTACACTCTGCTACTGTCTCATATACTCTGTTACCGTCTCTTACTCTCTGCTACTGTCTCTTACACAGGTTTACGATGTCTACGCGAAGAGATCCCCAAAGACGTTCACAGTATACTGAGATCATTCGGGACTATGTGGTCCTAGAGGACGGTATATGCCATGTGACACTCTCTTACACTCTACTACACTCTACTACACTCTACTACACTCTACTACTGTTTCTTTCACTCTGCTACTGTCTCTTTCACTCTGTTACTGTCTCTTACACTCTGTTACTGTCTCTTACACTCTGTTACTGTCTCTTACACTCTGCTACTGTCTATTGCACTCTGCTACTGTCTCTTACACTATCTTACACTCTGTTACTGTCTATTACACTCTGCTACTGTCTCTTACACTCTCTTACACTATGTTACACTCTCTTACACTCTGATGCTGTCTCTTACACTCTGTTACTGTCTCTTACACTCTCTTACACTCTGTTACACTCTCTTACACTCTGTTACACTCTCTTACACGCTGTTACACTCTCTTACACTCTGTTACTGTCTCTTACACTCTCTTACACTCTGTTACACTCTCTTACACGCTGTTACACTCTCTTACACGCTGTTACACCCTCTTACACACTGTTACTGTCTCTTACACTCTCTTACACTCTGCTACTGTCTCTTACACTCTGTTACTGTCTCTTACACTCTGTTCCTGTCTCTTACACTCTCTTACACTCTCCTACACTCTGCTACTGTCTCTTACACCCTCTTACACTCTGTTACTGTCTCTTACACTCTCTTACACTCTGTTACACTCTCTTACACGCTGTTACACTCTCTTACACGCTGTTACACCCTCTTACACACTGTTACTGTCTCTTACACTCTCTTACACTCTGCTACTGTCTCTTACACTCTGTTACTGTCTCTTACACTCTGCTACTGTCTCCTACACTCTGTTACTGTCTCTTTCACTCTGTTACTATCTCTTAAACTCTGCTACTATCTCTTACGCTCTGTTACTGTCTCTTACACTCTACTACACTGTCATACGCTCTGTTACTGTATCTTACACTCTGTTACTGTCTCGTACACTCTGATACTGTCTCTTACACTCTGTTACTGTCTCCTATACTCTGTTACTGTCTCCTATACTCTGTAACACTCCCTTACACTCTGCTGCTGTCTCATATACTCTGTTACTGTCTCTTACACTCTGTTACTGTCTCTTACACTCTCTTACACTCTCTTACACTCTCCTACACTCTGCTGCTGTCTCTTACACCCTCTTACACTCTGTTACTGTCTCTTACACTCTCTTACACTCTGTCACACTCTCTTACACGCTGTTACACCCTCTTACACTCTGTTACTGTCTCTTACACTCTGCTACTGTCTCCTACACTCTGTTACTGTCTCTTTCACTCTGCTACTGTCTCTTACACTCTGCTATCTCTTATGCTCTGTTACTGTCTCTTACACTCTACTACACTGTCATACACTCTGTTACTGTCTCGTACACACTGTTACTGTCTCTTACACTCTGTTACTGTCTCCTATACTCTGTTACTGTCTCCTATACTCTGTTACACTCTCTTACACTCTGCTGCTGTCTCATATACTCTGTTACTGTCTCTTACACTCTGTTACTGTCTCTTACACTCTCTTACACACTGTTACACTCTCCTACACTCTGTTACTGTCTCTTACATTCTCTTACACTCTGTTACTGTCTCCTATACTCTGTTACTGTCTCCTATACTCTGTTACTCTCTTTTTCACTCTGCTACTGTCTCTTACACTCTGTTGCTGTCTTTTACACTCTCTTACACTCTCTTACACTCTGCTCCTGTCTCTTACACCCTCTTACACTCTGTTACTGTCTCTTACACTCTCTTACACTCTGTTACGCTCTCTTACACGCTGTTACACTCTCTTACACACTGTTACACCCTCTTACACACTGTTACTGTCTCTTACACTCTCTTACACTCTGCTACTGTCTCTTACACTCTGTTACTGTCTCGTACACTCTGTTACTGTCTCTTACACTCTGTTACTGTCTCCTATACTCTGTTACACTCTCTTACACTCTGCTGCTGTCTCATATACTCTGTTACTGTCTCTTACACTCTGTTACTGTCTCTTACACTCTCTTACACTCTGTTACACTCTCTTACACGCTGTTACACTCTCTTACACGCTGTTACACCCTCTTACACACTGTTACTGTCTCTTACACTCTCTTACACTCTGCTACTGTCTCTTACACTCTGTTACTGTCTCTTACACTCTGCTACTGTCTCTTACACTCTGTTACTGTCTCTTTCACTCTGCTACTGTCTCTTACACTCTGCTACTATCTCTTACGCTCTGTTACTGTCTCTTACACTCTACTACACTGTCATACACTCTGTTACTGTATCTTACACTCTGTTACTGTCTCGTACACTCTGTTACTGTCTCTTACACTCTGTTACTGTCTCCTATACTCTGTTACTGTCTCCTATACTCTGTTACACTCTCTTACACTCTGCTGCTGTCTCATATACTCTGTTACTGTCTCTTACACTCTGTTACTCTCTCTTACACTCTCTTACCCTCTCCTACACTCTGCTACTGTCTCTTACACCCTCTTACACTCTGTTACTGTGTCTTACACTCTCTTACACTCTCTTACACTCTCTTACACGTTGTTACACCCTCTTACACACTGTTACTGTCTCTTACACTCTCTTACACTCTGTTACTGTCTCTTACACTCTCTTACACTCTGTTACACTCTCTTACACGCTGTTACACCCTCTTACACTCTGTTACTGTCTCTTACACTCTGTTACACTCTCTTACACGCTGTTACACCCTCTTACACACTGTTACTGTCTCTTACACTCTCTTACACTCTGGTATTGTCTCTTACACTCTGCTACTGTCTCCTACACTCTGTTACTGTCTCTTTCACTCTGCTACTGTCTCTTACACTCTGCTACTGTCTCTTACACTCTGCTACTATCTCTTACGCTCTGTTACTGTCTCTTACACTCTACTACACTGTCATACACTCTGTTACTGTCTCGTACACTCTGTTACTGTCTCTTACACTCTGTTATTGTCTCCTATACTCTGTTACTGTCTCCTATACTCTGTTACACTCTCTTACACTCTGCTTCTGTCTCATATACTCTGTTACTGTCTCTTACACTCTGTTACTGTCTCTTACACTCTCCTACACTCTGTTACACTCTCCTACACTCTGCTACTGTCTCTTACACTATCTTACACTCTGTTACTGTCTCTTACACTCTGTTACTGTCTCTTAAACTCTGCTACTGTCTATAACACTCTCTTACACTCTCTTACTGTCTATTACACTCTGCTACTGTCTCTTACACTCTCTTACACTCTGCTACTGTCTCTTACACTCTGCTACTCTCTGTTTCACTCTGCTTCTGTCTCTTACACTCTGCTACTGTCTCTTACACTCTGTTACTGTCTCTTACACTCTGTTACTGTCTCCTATACTCTGTTACTGTCTCCTATACTCTGTTACACTCTCTTACACTCTGCTGCTGTCTCATATACTCTGTTACTGTCTCTTACACTCTGTTACTCTCTCTTACACTCTCTTACCCTCTCCTACACTCTGCTACTGTCTCTTACACCCTCTTACACTCTGTTACTGTGTCTTACACTCTCTTACACTCTGTTACACTCTCTTACACGTTGTTACACCCTCTTACACACTGTTACTGTCTCTTACACTCTCTTACACTCTGTTACTGTCTCTTACACTCTCTTACACTCTGTTACACTCTCTTACACGCTGTTACACCCTCTTACACTCTGTTACTGTCTCTTACACTCTGTTACACTCTCTTACACGCTGTTACACCCTCTTACACACTGTTACTGTCTCTTACACTCTCTTACACTCTGGTATTGTCTCTTACACTCTGCTACTGTCTCCTACACTCTGTTACTGTCTCTTTCACTCTGCTACTGTCTCTTACACTCTGCTACTGTCTCTTACACTCTGCTACTATCTCTTACGCTCTGTTACTGTCTCTTACACTCTACTACACTGTCATACACTCTGTTACTGTCTCGTACACTCTGTTACTGTCTCTTACACTCTGTTATTGTCTCCTATACTCTGTTACTGTCTCCTATACTCTGTTACACTCTCTTACACTCTGCTGCTGTCTCATATACTCTGTTACTGTCTCTTACACTCTGTTACTGTCTCTTACACTCTCCTACACTCTGTTACACTCTCCTACACTCTGCTACTGTCTCTTACACCCTCTTACACTCTGTTACTGTCTCTTACACTCTGTTACTGTCTCTTAAACTCTGCTACTGTCTATAACACTCTCTTACACTCTCTTACTGTCTATTACACTCTGCTACTGTCTCTTACACTCTCTTACACTCTGCTACTGTCTCTTACACTCTGCTACTCTCTGTTTCACTCTGCTTCTGTCTCTTACACTCTGCTACTGTCTCTTACACTCTGTTACTGTCTCTTACACTCTACTACACTCTCGTACACTCTTTTACTGTCTCTTACACTCTGTTACTGTCTCTTACACTCTGTTACTGTCTCTTACACTCTGTTACACTCTCTTACACTCTGTTACTGTCTCTTACACTCTCTTACACTCTGCTACTGTCTCTTACACTCTGCTACTGTCTCTTACACTCTGTTACTGTCTCTTACACTCTCTTACTGTCTCTTACACTCTCTTACACTCTCATACACTCTGCTACTGTCTCTTACACCCTCTTACACTCTGTTACTGTCTCTTACACTCTGTTACTGTCTCTTAAACTCTGCTACTGTCTATAACACTCTCTTACACTCTCTTACTGTCTATTACACTCTGCTACTATCTCTTACACTCTCTTACACTCTGTTACTGTCTATTACACTCTGCTACTGTCTCTTACACTCTCTTACACTGTTACACTCTCTTACACTCTGCTGCTGTCTCTTACACTATGTTACTGTCTCTTACACTCTACTACACTCTGTTACTGTCTCTTACACTCTCTTACACTCAGTTACACTCTCTTACACGCTGTTACACTCTCTTACACTCTGTTACTGTCTCTTACACTCTCTTACACTCTGCTACTGTCTCTTACACTCTGCTACTGTCTCTTACACTCTGCTACTCTCTGTTTCACTCTGCTTCTGTCTCTTACACTCTGCTACTGTCTCTTACGCTCTGTTACTGTCTCTTACACTCTACTACACTCTCGTACACTCTGTTACTGTCTCTTACACTCTCTTACACTCTCTTACACTCTGTTACTGTCTCTTACACTCTCTTACACTCTGCTGCTGTCTTTTACACTCTGTTACTGTCTCTTACACTCTGTTACTGTCTCTTACACCCTCTTACACTCTCTTACACTCTCCTACACTCTGCTACTGTCTCTTACACCCTCTTACACCCTGTTACTGTCTCTTACACTCTCTTACACTCTGTTACACTCTCTTACACGCTGTTACACTCTCTTACATGCTGTTACACCCTCTTACACACTGTTACTGTCTCTTACACTCTCTTACACTCTGCTACTGTCTCTTACACTCTGTTACTGTCTCTTACACTCTGCTACTGTCTCCTACACTCTCTTACTGTCTCTTTCACTCTGCTACTGTCTCTTACACTCTGCTACTATCTCTTACGCTCTGTTACTGTCTCTTACACTCTACTACACTGTCATACACTCTGTTACTGTCTCGTACACTCTGTTACTGTCTCTTACACTCTGTTACTGTCTCTTACACTCTGTTACTGTCTCCTATACTCTGTTACACTCTCTTACACTCTGCTGCTGTCTCATATACTCTGTTACTGTCTCTTACACTCTGTTACTGTCTCTTACACTCTCTTACACTCTCTTACACTCTCCTACACTCTGCTACTGTCTCTTACACCCTCTTACACTCTGTTACTGTCTCTTACACTCTGTTACACTCTCTTACACTCTGTTACTGTCTCTTACATTCTCTTACACTCTGTTACTGTCTCCTATACTCTGTTACTGTCTCCTATACTCTGTTACGCTCTCTTACACTCTGCTACTGTCTCATATACTCTGTTACCGTCTCTTACTCTCTGCTACTGTCTCTTACACAGGTTTGGGATGTCTACGCGAAGAGATCCCCAAAGACGTTCACAGTATACTGAGATCATTCGGGACTATGTGATCCTAGAGGACGGTATATGCCATGTGACACTCTCTTACACTCTACTACACTCTACTACACTCTACTACACTCTACTACTGTTTCTTTCACTCTGCTACTGTCTCTTTCACTCTGTTACTGTCTCTTACACTCTGTTACTGTCTCTTACACTCTGTTACTGTCTCTTACACTCTGCTACTGTCTATAACACTCTCTTACACTCTGTTACTGTCTATTGCACTGTGCTACTGTCTCTTACACTATCTTACACTCTGTTACTGTCAATTACACTCTGCTACTGTCTCTTACACTCTCTTACACTATGTTACACTCTCTTACACTCTGATGCTGTCTCTTACACTCTGTTACTGTCTCTTACACTCTCTTACACTCTGTTACACTCTCTTACACTCTGTTACACTCTCTTACACGCTGTTACACTCTCTTACACTCTGTTACTGTCTCTTACACTCTCTTACACTCTGCTACTGTCTCTCACACTCTGCCACTGTCTCTTACACTCTGCTACTCTCTGTTTCACTCTGCTTCTGTCTCTTACACTCTGCTACTGTCTCTTACGCTCTGTTACTGTCTCTTACACTCTACTACACTCTCGTGCACTCTGTTACTGTCTCTTACACTCTGTTACTGTCTCGTACACTCTGTTACTGTCTCTTACACTCTGTTACACTCTGTTACTGTCTCTTACACTCTGTTACTGTCTCTTACACTCTGTTACTGTCTCTTAAACTCTGCTACTGTCAATAACACTCTCTTACACTCTGTTACTGTCTCTTACGCTCTGTTACTTTCTCTTACACTCTACTACACTCTCGTGCACTCTGTTACTGTCTCTTACACTCTGTTACTGTCTCGTACACTCTGTTACTGTCTCTTACACTCTGTTACACTCTGTTACTGTCTCTTACACTCTGTTACTGTCTCTTACACTCTGTTACTGTCTCTTAAACTCTGCTACTGTCAATAACACTCTCTTACACTCTGTTACTGTCTATTACACTCTGCTACTGTCTCTTACACTCTCTTACACTCTGTTACTGTCTATTACACTCTGCTACTGTCTCTTACACTCTCTGACACTTTGTTACACTCTCTTACACTCTGCTGTTGTCTCTTACACTATGTTACTGTCTCTTACACTCTCCTACACTCTGTTACTGTCTCTTACACTCTCTTACACTCTGCTACTGTCTCTTACACTCTGCTACTCTCTGTTTCACTCTGCTTCTGTCTCTTACACTCTGCTGCTGTCTCTTACACTCTGTTACTGTCTCTTACACTCTGTTACTGTCTCTTACACTCTCTTACACTCTCCTACACTCTGCTACTGTCTCTTACACCCTCTTACACTCTGTTACTCTCTTACACTCTGTTACTGTCTCTTAAACTCTGCTACTGTCTAGAACACTCTCTTACACTCTGTTACTGTCTATTACACTCTGCTACTGTCTCTTACACTCTCTTACACTCTGTTACTGTCTCTTACACTCTGTTACTGTCTCTTACACTCTCCTACACTCTGTTACTGTCTCTTACACTCTCTTACACTCTGTTACACTCTCTTACACGCTGTTACACCCTTTTACACACTGTTACTGTCTCTTACACTCTCTTACACTCTGCTACTATCTCTTACACTCTGCTACTGTCTCTTACACTCTGTTACTGTCTCTTACACTCTGTTACTGTCTCTTACACTCTCTTACACTATGTTACACTCTCTTACACTCTGCTGCTGTCTCTTACACTCTGTTACTGTCTCTTACACTCTGTTACTCTCTCTTACACTCTCTTACACTCTGCTGCTGTCTCTTACACTCTGTTACTGTCTCTTACACTCTGTTACTGTCTCTTACACTCTCTTACACTCTCCTACACTCTGCTACTGTCTCTTACACCCTCTTACACTCTGTTACTGTCTCTTAAACTCTGCTACTGTCTAGAACACTCTCTTACACTCTGTTACTGTCTATTACACTCTGCTACTGTCTCTTCAACTCTCTTACACTCTGTTACTGTCTATTACACTCTGCTACTGTCTCTTACACTCTCTTACACAGTTACACTTTCTTACACTCTGCTGCTGTCTCTTACACTCTGTTACTGTCTCTTACACTCTGTTACTGTCTCTTACACTGTCCTACACTCTGTTACTGTCTCTTACACTCTCTTACACTCTGTTACACTCTCTTACACGCTGTTACACTCTCTTACATTCTGTTACTGTCTCTTACACTCTCGTATCCTCTGCTACTGTCTCTTACACTCTGCTACTGTCTCTTACACTCTGCTACTCTCTCTTTCACTCTGTTACTGTCTCTTACACTCTGCTACTGTCTCTTACGCTCTGTTACTGTCTCTTACACTCTCTTACACTCTGTTACACTCTCTTACATGCTGTTACACCATCTTACACACTGTTACTGTCTCTTACACAATGTTACTGTCTCTTACACTCTCTTAAACTCTGCTGCTGTCTCTTACACTCTGTTGCTGTCTCTTACACTCTGTTACTGTCTCTTACACTCTCTTACACTCTCCTACACTCTGCTACTGTCTCTTACACCCTCTTACACTCTGTTACTGTCTCTTAAACAATGCTACTGTCTAGAACACTCTCTTACACTCTGCTACTGTCTATTACACTCTGCTACTGTCTCTTCAACTCTCTTACACTCTGTTACTGTATATTACACTCTGCTACTGTCTCTTACACTCTCTTACACTATGTTACACTCTCTTACACTCTGCTGCTGTCTCTTACACTCTGTTACTGTCTCTTACACTCTGTTACTGTCTCTTACACTCTGTTACTGTATCTTACACTCTCCTACACTCTGTTACTGTCTCTTACACTCTCTTACACTCTGTTACACTCTCTTACACGCTGTTACACTCTCTTACATTCTGTTACTGTCTCTTACACTCTCGTATCCTCTGCTACTGTCTCTTACACTCTGCTACTGTCTCTTACACTCTGCTACTCTCTCTTTCACTCTGTTTCTGTCTCTTACATTCTGCTACTGTCTCTTACGCTCTGTTACTGTCTCTTACACTCTCTTACACTCTGTTACACTCTCTTACATGCTGTTACACCCTCTTACACACTGTTACTGTCTCTTACACTCTGTTACTGTCTCTTACACTCTGTTACTGTCTCTTACACTCTGCTACTGTCTCTTACACCCTCTTACACTCTGTTACTGTCTCTTACACTCTCTTACACTCTGTTACACTCTCTTACACGCTGTTACACTCTCTTACACGCTGTTACACCCTCTTACACACTGTTACTGTCTCTTACACTCTCTTACACTCTGCTACTGTCTCTTACACTCTGCTACTGTCTCTTACACTCTGTTACTGTCTCTTACAGTCTGCTACTATCTCTTACGCTCTGTTAATGTCTCTTACACTCTGTTACTGTCTCTTACACTCTACTACTCTGTCATACACTCTGTAACTGTCTCTTACACTCTCTTACACTCTGTTACTGTCTCCTATACTTTGTTACTGTCTCCTATACTCTGTTACACTCTCTTACACTCTGCTACTGTCTCATATACTCTGTTACTGTCTCTTACTCTCTGCTACTGTCTCTTACACAGGTTTACGATGTCTACGCGAAGAGATCCCCAAAGACCTTCACAGTATACTGAGATCATTCGGGACTATGTGATCCTAGAGGACGGTATATGCCATGTGACACTCTCTTACACTCTACTATACTCTACTACTGTCTCTTTCACTCTGCTACTGTCTCTTTCACTCTGTTACTGTCTCATACACTCTGTTACTGTCTCTTAAACTCTGTTACTGTCTCTTAAACTCTGCTACTGTCTATAACACTCTCTTACACTCTGTTACTGTCTATTACATTCTGCTACTGTCTCTTACACTCTCTTACACTATGTTACACTCTCTTACACTCTGCTGCTGTCTCTTACACTCTGTTACTGTCTCTTACACTCTGTTACTGTCTCTTACACTCTCCTACACTCTGTTACTGTCTCTTACACTCTCTTACACGCTGTTACACTCTCTTACACTCTGTTACTGTCTCTTACACTCTGCTACTGTCTCTTACACTCTGATACTCTCTGTTTCACTCTGCTTCTGTCTCTTACACTCTGCTACTGTCTCTTACGCTCTGTTACTGTCTCTTACACTCTACTACACTCTCGTACACTCTGTTACTGTCTCTTACACTCTGTTATTGTCTCGTACACTCTGTTACTGTCTCTTACACTCTGTTACACTCTCTTACACTCTGTTACTGTATCTTACACTCTCTTACACTCTGCTGCTGTCTCTTAAACTCTGTTACTGTCTCTTACACTCTGTTACTGTGTCTTACACTCTCTTACACTCTGTTACTGTCTCTTACACTCTCTTACACTCTGCTACTGTCTCTTACACCCTCTTACACTCTGTTACTGTCTCTTACACTCTGTTACTGTCTCTTAAACTCTGCTGCTGTCTATAACACTCTCTTACACTCTGTTACTGTCTATTACACTCTGCTACTGTCTCTTACACTCTCTTACACGCTGTTACACTCTCTAACACTCTGTTACTGTCTCTTACACTCTCTTACACTCTGCTACTGTCTCTTACACTCTGCTACTGTCTCTTACACCCTCTTACACTCTGTTACTGTCTCTTACACTCTGTTACACTCTCTTACACTCTGTTACTGTCTCTTACAATCTCTTACACTCTGTTACTGTCTCCTATACTCTGTTACTATCTCCTATACTCTGTTACACTCTCTTACACTCTGCTACTGTCTCATATACTCTGTTACCGTCTCTTACTCTCTGCTACTGTCTCTTACACAGGTTTACGATGTCTACGCGAAGAGATCCCCAAGGACGTTCACAGTATACTGAGATAATTCGGGACTATGTGGTCCTAGAGGACTGTATATGCCATGTGACACTCTCTTACACTCTACTACACTCTACTACACTCTACTACTGTTTCTTTCACTCTGCTACTGTCTCTTTCACTCTGTTACTGTCTCTTAAACTCTGCTACTGTCTATAACACTCTCTTACACTCTGTTACTGTCTCTTACACTCTCTTACACTCTGTTACTGTCTATTACACTCTGCTACTGTCTCTTACACTCTCTTACACTCTCTTACACGTTGTTACACCCTCTTACACACTGTTACTGTCTCTTACACTCTCTTACACTCTGTTACTGTCTCTTACACTCTCTTACACTCTGTTACACTCTCTTACACGCTGTTACACCCTCTTACACTCTGTTACTGTCTCTTACACTCTGTTACACTCTCTTACACGCTGTTACACCCTCTTACACACTGTTACTGTCTCTTACACTCTCTTACACTCTGGTATTGTCTCTTACACTCTGCTACTGTCTCCTACACTCTGTTACTGTCTCTTTCACTCTGCTACTGTCTCTTACACTCTGCTACTGTCTCTTACACTCTGCTACTATCTCTTACGCTCTGTTACTGTCTCTTACACTCTACTACACTGTCATACACTCTGTTACTGTCTCGTACACTCTGTTACTGTCTCTTACACTCTGTTATTGTCTCCTATACTCTGTTACTGTCTCCTATACTCTGTTACACTCTCTTACACTCTGCTTCTGTCTCATATACTCTGTTACTGTCTCTTACACTCTGTTACTGTCTCTTACACTCTCCTACACTCTGTTACACTCTCCTACACTCTGCTACTGTCTCTTACACTATCTTACACTCTGTTACTGTCTCTTACACTCTGTTACTGTCTCTTAAACTCTGCTACTGTCTATAACACTCTCTTACACTCTCTTACTGTCTATTACACTCTGCTACTGTCTCTTACACTCTCTTACACTCTGCTACTGTCTCTTACACTCTGCTACTCTCTGTTTCACTCTGCTTCTGTCTCTTACACTCTGCTACTGTCTCTTACACTCTGTTACTGTCTCTTACACTCTACTACACTCTCGTACACTCTTTTACTGTCTCTTACACTCTGTTACTGTCTCTTACACTCTGTTACTGTCTCTTACACTCTGTTACACTCTCTTACACTCTGTTACTGTCTCTTACACTCTCTTACACTCTGCTACTGTCTCTTACACTCTGCTACTGTCTCTTACACTCTGTTACTGTCTCTTACACTCTCTTACTGTCTCTTACACTCTCTTACACTCTCATACACTCTGCTACTGTCTCTTACACCCTCTTACACTCTGTTACTGTCTCTTACACTCTGTTACTGTCTCTTAAACTCTGCTACTGTCTATAACACTCTCTTACACTCTCTTACTGTCTATTACACTCTGCTACTATCTCTTACACTCTCTTACACTCTGTTACTGTCTATTACACTCTGCTACTGTCTCTTACACTCTCTTACACTGTTACACTCTCTTACACTCTGCTGCTGTCTCTTACACTATGTTACTGTCTCTTACACTCTACTACACTCTGTTACTGTCTCTTACACTCTCTTACACTCAGTTACACTCTCTTACACGCTGTTACACTCTCTTACACTCTGTTACTGTCTCTTACACTCTCTTACACTCTGCTACTGTCTCTTACACTCTGCTACTGTCTCTTACACTCTGCTACTCTCTGTTTCACTCTGCTTCTGTCTCTTACACTCTGCTACTGTCTCTTACGCTCTGTTACTGTCTCTTACACTCTACTACACTCTCGTACACTCTGTTACTGTCTCTTACACTCTCTTACACTCTCTTACACTCTGTTACTGTCTCTTACACTCTCTTACACTCTGCTGCTGTCTTTTACACTCTGTTACTGTCTCTTACACTCTGTTACTGTCTCTTACACCCTCTTACACTCTCTTACACTCTCCTACACTCTGCTACTGTCTCTTACACCCTCTTACACCCTGTTACTGTCTCTTACACTCTCTTACACTCTGTTACACTCTCTTACACGCTGTTACACTCTCTTACATGCTGTTACACCCTCTTACACACTGTTACTGTCTCTTACACTCTCTTACACTCTGCTACTGTCTCTTACACTCTGTTACTGTCTCTTACACTCTGCTACTGTCTCCTACACTCTCTTACTGTCTCTTTCACTCTGCTACTGTCTCTTACACTCTGCTACTATCTCTTACGCTCTGTTACTGTCTCTTACACTCTACTACACTGTCATACACTCTGTTACTGTCTCGTACACTCTGTTACTGTCTCTTACACTCTGTTACTGTCTCTTACACTCTGTTACTGTCTCCTATACTCTGTTACACTCTCTTACACTCTGCTGCTGTCTCATATACTCTGTTACTGTCTCTTACACTCTGTTACTGTCTCTTACACTCTCTTACACTCTCTTACACTCTCCTACACTCTGCTACTGTCTCTTACACCCTCTTACACTCTGTTACTGTCTCTTACACTCTGTTACACTCTCTTACACTCTGTTACTGTCTCTTACATTCTCTTACACTCTGTTACTGTCTCCTATACTCTGTTACGCTCTCTTACACTCTGCTACTGTCTCATATACTCTGTTACCGTCTCTTACTCTCTGCTACTGTCTCTTACACAGGTTTGGGATGTCTACGCGAAGAGATCCCCAAAGACGTTCACAGTATACTGAGATCATTCGGGACTATGTGATCCTAGAGGACGGTATATGCCATGTGACACTCTCTTACACTCTACTACACTCTACTACACTCTACTACACTCTACTACTGTTTCTTTCACTCTGCTACTGTCTCTTTCACTCTGTTACTGTCTCTTACACTCTGTTACTGTCTCTTACACTCTGTTACTGTCTCTTACACTCTGCTACTGTCTATAACACTCTCTTACACTCTGTTACTGTCTATTGCACTGTGCTACTGTCTCTTACACTATCTTACACTCTGTTACTGTCAATTACACTCTGCTACTGTCTCTTACACTCTCTTACACTATGTTACACTCTCTTACACTCTGATGCTGTCTCTTACACTCTGTTACTGTCTCTTACACTCTCTTACACTCTGTTACACTCTCTTACACTCTGTTACACTCTCTTACACGCTGTTACACTCTCTTACACTCTGTTACTGTCTCTTACACTCTCTTACACTCTGCTACTGTCTCTCACACTCTGCCACTGTCTCTTACACTCTGCTACTCTCTGTTTCACTCTGCTTCTGTCTCTTACACTCTGCTACTGTCTCTTACGCTCTGTTACTGTCTCTTACACTCTACTACACTCTCGTGCACTCTGTTACTGTCTCTTACACTCTGTTACTGTCTCGTACACTCTGTTACTGTCTCTTACACTCTGTTACACTCTGTTACTGTCTCTTACACTCTGTTACTGTCTCTTACACTCTGTTACTGTCTCTTAAACTCTGCTACTGTCAATAACACTCTCTTACACTCTGTTACTGTCTCTTACGCTCTGTTACTTTCTCTTACACTCTACTACACTCTCGTGCACTCTGTTACTGTCTCTTACACTCTGTTACTGTCTCGTACACTCTGTTACTGTCTCTTACACTCTGTTACACTCTGTTACTGTCTCTTACACTCTGTTACTGTCTCTTAAACTCTGCTACTGTCAATAACACTCTCTTACACTATGTTACTGTCTATTACACTCTGCTACTGTCTCTTACACTCTCTTACACTCTGTTACTGTCTATTACACTCTGCTACTGTCTCTTACACTCTCTGACACTTTGTTACACTCTCTTACACTCTGCTGTTGTCTCTTACACTATGTTACTGTCTCTTACACTCTCCTACACTCTGTTACTGTCTCTTACACTCTCTTACACTCTGCTACTGTCTCTTACACTCTGCTACTCTCTGTTTCACTCTGCTTCTGTCTCTTACACTCTGCTGCTGTCTCTTACACTCTGTTACAGTCTCTTACACTCTGTTACTGTCTCTTACACTCTCTTACACTCTCCTACACTCTGCTACTGTCTCTTACACCCTCTTACACTCTGTTACTCTCTTACACTCTGTTACTGTCTCTTAAACTCTGCTACTGTCTAGAACACTCTCTTACACTCTGTTACTGTCTATTACACTCTGCTACTGTCTCTTACACTCTCTTACACTCTGTTACTGTCTCTTACACTCTGTTACTGTCTCTTACACTCTCCTACACTCTGTTACTGTCTCTTACACTCTCTTACACTCTGTTACACTCTCTTACACGCTGTTACACCCTTTTACACACTGTTACTGTCTCTTACACTCTCTTACACTCTGCTACTATCTCTTACACTCTGCTACTGTCTCTTACACTCTGTTACTGTCTCTTACACTCTGTTACTGTCTCTTACACTCTCTTACACTATGTTACACTCTCTTACACTCTGCTGCTGTCTCTTACACTCTGTTACTGTCTCTTACACTCTGTTACTCTCTCTTACACTCTCTTACACTCTGCTGCTGTCTCTTACACTCTGTTACTGTCTCTTACACTCTGTTACTGTCTCTTACACTCTCTTACACTCTCCTACACTCTGCTACTGTCTCTTACACCCTCTTACACTCTGTTACTGTCTCTTAAACTCTGCTACTGTCTAGAACACTCTCTTACACTCTGTTACTGTCTATTACACTCTGCTACTGTCTCTTCAACTCTCTTACACTCTGTTACTGTCTATTACACTCTGCTACTGTCTCTTACACTCTCTTACACAGTTACACTTTCTTACACTCTGCTGCTGTCTCTTACACTCTGTTACTGTCTCTTACACTCTGTTACTGTCTCTTACACTGTCCTACACTCTGTTACTGTCTCTTACACTCTCTTACACTCTGTTACACTCTCTTACACGCTGTTACACTCTCTTACATTCTGTTACTGTCTCTTACACTCTCGTATCCTCTGCTACTGTCTCTTACACTCTGCTACTGTCTCTTACACTCTGCTACTCTCTCTTTCACTCTGTTACTGTCTCTTACACTCTGCTACTGTCTCTTACGCTCTGTTACTGTCTCTTACACTCTCTTACACTCTGTTACACTCTCTTACATGCTGTTACACCATCTTACACACTGTTACTGTCTCTTACACAATGTTACTGTCTCTTACACTCTCTTAAACTCTGCTGCTGTCTCTTACACTCTGTTGCTGTCTCTTACACTCTGTTACTGTCTCTTACACTCTCTTACACTCTCCTACACTCTGCTACTGTCTCTTACACCCTCTTACACTCTGTTACTGTCTCTTAAACAATGCTACTGTCTAGAACACTCTCTTACACTCTGCTACTGTCTATTACACTCTGCTACTGTCTCTTCAACTCTCTTACACTCTGTTACTGTCTATTACACTCTGCTACTGTCTCTTACACTCTCTTACACTATGTTACACTCTCTTACACTCTGCTGCTGTCTCTTACACTCTGTTACTGTCTCTTACACTCTGTTACTGTCTCTTACACTCTGTTACTGTCTCTTACACTCTCCTACACTCTGTTACTGTCTCTTACACTCTCTTACACTCTGTTACACTCTCTTACACGCTGTTACACTCTCTTACATTCTGTTACTGTCTCTTACACTCTCGTATCCTCTGCTACTGTCTCTTACACTCTGCTACTGTCTCTTACAATCTGCTACTCTCTCTTTCACTCTGTTTCTGTCTCTTACATTCTGCTACTGTCTCTTACGCTCTGTTACTGTCTCTTACACTCTCTTACACTCTGTTACACTCTCTTACATGCTGTTACACCCTCTTACACACTGTTACTGTCTCTTACACTCTGTTACTGTCTCTTACACTCTGTTACTGTCTCTTACACTCTGCTACTGTCTCTTACACCCTCTTACACTCTGTTACTGTCTCTTACACTCTCTTACACTCTGTTACACTCTCTTACACGCTGTTACACTCTCTTACACGCTGTTACACCCTCTTACACACTGTTACTGTCTCTTACACTCTCTTACACTCTGCTACTGTCTCTTACACTCTGCTACTGTCTCTTACACTCTGTTACTGTCTCTTACAGTCTGCTACTATCTCTTACGCTCTGTTAATGTCTCTTACACTCTGTTACTGTCTCTTACACTCTACTACTCTGTCATACACTCTGTAACTGTCTCTTACACTCTCTTACACTCTGTTACTGTCTCCTATACTTTGTTACTGTCTCCTATACTCTGTTACACTCTCTTACACTCTGCTACTGTCTCATATACTCTGTTACTGTCTCTTACTCTCTGCTACTGTCTCTTACACAGGTTTACGATGTCTACGCGAAGAGATCCCCAAAGACCTTCACAGTATACTGAGATCATTCGGGACTATGTGATCCTAGAGGACGGTATATGCCATGTGACACTCTCTTACACTCTACTATACTCTACTACTGTCTCTTTCACTCTGCTACTGTCTCTTTCACTCTGTTACTGTCTCATACACTCTGTTACTGTCTCTTAAACTCTGTTACTGTCTCTTAAACTCTGCTACTGTCTATAACACTCTCTTACACTCTGTTACTGTCTATTACATTCTGCTACTGTCTCTTACACTCTCTTACACTATGTTACACTCTCTTACACTCTGCTGCTGTCTCTTACACTCTGTTACTGTCTCTTACACTCTGTTACTGTCTCTTACACTCTCCTACACTCTGTTACTGTCTCTTACACTCTCTTACACGCTGTTACACTCTCTTACACTCTGTTACTGTCTCTTACACTCTGCTACTGTCTCTTACACTCTGATACTCTCTGTTTCACTCTGCTTCTGTCTCTTACACTCTGCTACTGTCTCTTACGCTCTGTTACTGTCTCTTACACTCTACTACACTCTCGTACACTCTGTTACTGTCTCTTACACTCTGTTATTGTCTCGTACACTCTGTTACTGTCTCTTACACTCTGTTACACTCTCTTACACTCTGTTACTGTATCTTACACTCTCTTACACTCTGCTGCTGTCTCTTAAACTCTGTTACTGTCTCTTACACTCTGTTACTGTGTCTTACACTCTCTTACACTCTGTTACTGTCTCTTACACTCTCTTACACTCTGCTACTGTCTCTTACACCCTCTTACACTCTGTTACTGTCTCTTACACTCTGTTACTGTCTCTTAAACTCTGCTGCTGTCTATAACACTCTCTTACACTCTGTTACTGTCTATTACACTCTGCTACTGTCTCTTACACTCTCTTACACGCTGTTACACTCTCTAACACTCTGTTACTGTCTCTTACACTCTCTTACACTCTGCTACTGTCTCTTACACTCTGCTACTGTCTCTTACACCCTCTTACACTCTGTTACTGTCTCTTACACTCTGTTACACTCTCTTACACTCTGTTACTGTCTCTTACAATCTCTTACACTCTGTTACTGTCTCCTATACTCTGTTACTATCTCCTATACTCTGTTACACTCTCTTACACTCTGCTACTGTCTCATATACTCTGTTACCGTCTCTTACTCTCTGCTACTGTCTCTTACACAGGTTTACGATGTCTACGCGAAGAGATCCCCAAGGACGTTCACAGTATACTGAGATAATTCGGGACTATGTGGTCCTAGAGGACTGTATATGCCATGTGACACTCTCTTACACTCTACTACACTCTACTACACTCTACTACTGTTTCTTTCACTCTGCTACTGTCTCTTTCACTCTGTTACTGTCTCTTAAACTCTGCTACTGTCTATAACACTCTCTTACACTCTGTTACTGTCTCTTACACTCTCTTACACTCTGTTACTGTCTATTACACTCTGCTACTGTCTCTTACACTCTCTTACACTATGTTACACTCTCTTACACTCTGCTGCTGTCTCTTACACTCTGTTACTGTCTCTTACACTCTGTTACTGTCTCTTACACTCTCTTACACTCTGTTACACTCTCTTACACGCTGTTACACTCTCTTACATTCTGTTACTGTTTCTTACACTCTCGTATCCTCTGCTACTGTCTCTTACACTCTGCTACTGTCTCTTACACTCTGCTACTCTCTCTTTCACTCTGTTTCTGTCTCTTACACTCTGCTACTGTCTCTTACGCTGTGTTACTGTCTCTTACACTCTCTTACACTCTGTTATACTCTCTTACATGCTGTTACACCCTCTTACACACTGTTACTGTCTCTTACACTCTGTTACTGTCTCTTACACTCTGTTACTGTCTCTTACACTCTCTTACACTCTGCTATTGTCTCTTACACTCTGTTACTGTCTCTTACACTCTCTTACACTCTCTTATACTCTCTTACATGCTGTTACACCCTCTTACACACTGTTACTGTCTCTTACACTCTGCTACTGTCTCTTACACTCTGTTACTGTCTCTTACACTCTGCTACTATCTCTTACGCTCTGTTACTGTCTCTTACACTCTGTTACTGTCTCTTACACTCTACTACTCTGTCATACACTCTGTTACTGTATCTAACACTCTGTTACTGTCTCGTACACTCTGTTACTGTCTCTTACACTCTGTTACACTCTCTTACACTCTGTTACTGTCTCTTACACTCTCTTACACTCTGCTGCTGTTTCTTACACTCTGTTACTGTCTCTTACACTCTGTTACTGTCTCTTACACTCTCTTACACTATGTTACACTCTCTTACACTCTGCTGCTGTCTCTTACACTCTGTTACTGTCTCTTACACTCTGTTACTGTCTCTTACACTCTCTTACACTCTGCTGCTGTCTCTTACACTCTGGTACTGTCTCTTACACTCTGTTACTGTCTCTTACACTCTCTTACACTCTCCTACACTCTGCTACTGTCTCTTACACCCTCTTACACTCTGTTACTGTCTCTTAAACTCTGCTACTGTCTAGAACACTCTCTTACACTCTGTTACTGTCTATTACACTCTGCTACTGTCTCTTCAACTCTCTTACACTCTGTTACTGTCTATTACACTCTGCTACTGTCTCTTACACTCTCTTACACTATGTTACACTCTCTTACACTCTGCTGCTGTCTCTTACACTCTGTTACTGTCTCTTACACTCTGTTACTGTCTCTTACACTCTCCTACACTCTGTTACTGTCTCTTACACTCTCTTACACTCTGTTACACTCTCTTACACGCTGTTACACTCTCTTACATTCTGTTACTGTCTTACACTCTCGTATCCTCTGCTACTGTCTCTTACACTCTGCTACTGTCTCTTACACTCTGCTACTCTCTCTTTCACTCTGTTTCTGTCTCTTACACTCTGCTACTGTCTCTTACGCTCTGTTACTGTCTCTTACACTCTCTTACACTCTGTTACACTCTCTTACATGCTGTTACACCCTCTTACACACTGTTACTGTCTCTTATACGCTGTTACTGTCTCTTACACTCTGTTACTGTCTCTTACACTCTCTTACACTCTGCTACTGTCTCTTACACTCTGCTACTGTATCTTACACTCTGTTACTGTCTCGTACACTCTGTTACTGTCTCTTACACTCTGTTACTGTCTCTTACACTCTGTTACTGTCTCTTACACTCTCTTACACTCTGCTGCTGTCTCTTACACTCTGTTACTGTCTCTTACACTCTGTTACTGTCTCTTACACTATCTTACACTCTCCTACACTCTGCTACTGTCTCTTACACCCTCTTACACTCTGTTACTGTCTCTTAAACTCTGCTACTGTCTAGAACACTCTCTTACACTCTGTTACTGTCTATTACACTCTGCTACTGTCTCTTCAACTCTCTTACACTCTGTTACTGTCTATTACACTCTGCTACTGTCTCTTACACTCTCTTACACTATGTTACACTCTCTTACACTCTGCTGCTGTCTCTTACACTCTGTTACTGTCTCTTACACTCTGTTACTGTCTCTTACACTCTGTTACTGTCTCTTACAGTCTCCTACACTCTGTTACTGTCTCTTACACTCTCTTACACTCTGTTACACTCTCTTACACGCTGTTACACTCTCTTACATTCTGTTACTGTCTCTTACACTCTCGTATCCTCTGCTACTGTCTCTTACACTCTGCTACTGTCTCTTACACTCTGCTACTCTCTCTTTCACTCTGTTTCTGTCTCTTACACTCTGCTACTGTCTCTTACGCTCTGTTACTGTCTCTTACACTCTCTTACACTCTGTTACACTCTCTTACATGCTGTTACACCCTCTTACACACTGTTACTGTCTCTTACACTCTGTTACTGTCTCTTACACTCTCTTACACTCTGCTGCTGTCTCTTACACTCTGTTACTGTCTCTTACACTCTGTTACTGTCTCTTACACTCTCTTACACTCTCCTACACTCTGCTACTGTCTCTTACACCCTCTTAAACTCTGCTACTGTCTCTTACACCCTCTTAAACTCTGTTACTGTCTCTTAAACTCTGCTACTGTCTAGAACACTCTCTTACACTATGTTACTGTCTATTACACTCTGCTACTGTCTCTTCAACTCTCTTACACTCTGTTACTGTCTATTACACTCTGCTACTGTCTCTTACACTCTCTTACACTATGTTACACTCTCTTACACTCTGCTGCTGTCTCTTACACTCTGTTACTGTCTCTTACACTCTCCTACACTCTGTTACTGTCTCTTACACTCTCTTACACTCTGTTACACTCTCTTACACGCTGTTACACTCTCTTACATTCTGTTACTGTCTCTTACACTCTCGTATCCTCTGCTACTGTCTCTTACACTCTGCTACTGTCTCTTACACTCTGCTACTCTCTCTTTCACTCTGTTTCTGTCTCTTACACTCTGCTACTGTCTCTTACGCTCTGTTACTGTCTCTTACACTCTCTTACACTCTGTTACACTCTCTTACACGCTGTTACACCCTCTTACACACTGTTACTGTCTCTTACACTCTGTTACTGTCTCTTACACTCTGTTACTGTCTCTTACACTCTGCTACTGTCTCTTACACCCTCTTACACTCTGTTACTGTCTCTTACACTCTCTTACACTCTGTTACACTCTCTTACACGCTGTCACACTCTCTTACACGCTGTTACACCCTCTTACACACTGTTACTGTCTCTTACACTCTCTTACACTCTGCTACTGTCTCTTACACTCTGCTACTGTCTCTTACACTCTGTTACTGTCTCTTACACTCTGCTACTATCTCTTACACTCTGTTACTGTCTCTTACACTCTGTTACTGTCTCTTACACTCTACTACTCTGTCATACACTCTGTTACTGTCTCGTACACTCTGTTACTGTCTCGTACACTCTGTTACTGTCTCTTACACTCTGTTACACTCTCTTACACTCTGTAACTGTCTCTTACACTCTCTTACACTCTGTTACTGTCTCCTCTACTTTGTTACTGTCTCCTATACTCTGTTACACTCTCTTACACTCTGCTACTGTCTCATATACTCTGTTACTGTGTCTTACTCTCTGCTACTGTCTCAGGTTTACGATGTCTACGCGAAGAGATCCCAAAAGACCTTCACAGTATACTGAGATCATTCGGGACTATGTGATCCTAGAGGACGGTATATGCCATGTGACACTCTCTTACACTCTACTATACTCTACTACACTCTACTACTGTCTCTTTCACTCTGCTACTGTCTCTTTCACTCTGTTACTGTCTCTTACACTCTGTTACTGTCTCTTAAACTCTGTTACTGTCTCTTAAACTCTGCTACTGTCTATAACACTCTCTTACACTCTGTTACTGTCTATTACACTCTGCCACTGTCTCTTACACTCTCTTACACTCTTTTACTGTCTATTACATTCTGCTACTGTCTCTTACACTCTCTTACACTATGTTACACTCTCTTACACTCTGCTGCTGTCTCTTACACTCTGTTACTGTCTCTTACACTCTCCTACACTCTGTTACTGTCTCTTACACTCTCTTACACTCTGTTACACTCTCTTACACGCTGTTACACTCTCTTACACGCTGTTACACTCTCTTACACGCTGTTACACCCTCTTACACACTGTTACTGTCTCTTACACTCTCTTACACTCTGTTACTGTCTCTTACACTCTGCTACTGTCTCCTACACTCTGTTACTGTCTCTTTCACTCTGCTACTGTCTCTTACACTCTGCTACTGTCTCTTACGCTCTGTTACTGTCTCTTACACTCTACTACACTGTCATACACTCTGTTACTGTCTCGTACACTCTGTTACTGTCTCTTACACTCTGTTATTGTCTCCTATACTCTGTTACTGTCTCCTATACTCTGTTACACTCTCTTACACTCTGCTGCTGTCTCATATACTCTGTTACTGTCTCTTACACTCTGTTACTGTATCTTACACTCTCTTACACTCTGTTACACTCTCCTACACTCTGCTACTGTCTCTTACACCCTCTTACACTCTGTTACTGTCTCTTACACTCTGTTACACTCTCTTACACTCTGTTACTGTCTCTTACATTCTCTTACACTCTGTTACTGTCTCCTATACACTGTTACTATCTCCTATACTCTGTTACACTCTCTTACACTCTGCTACTGTCTCATATACTCTGTTACCGTCTCTTACTCTCTGCTACTGTCTCTTACACAGGTTTACGATGTCTACGCGAAGAGATCCCCAAAGACGTTCACAGTATACTGAGATCATTCGGGACTATGTGGTCCTAGAGGACGGTATATGCCATGTGACACGCTCTTACTCTGCTACTGTCTCTTTCACTCTGTTACTGTCTCTTACACTCTGTTACTGTCTCTTAAACTCTGCTACTGTCTATAACACTCTCTTACACTCTGTTACTGTCTATTGCACTCTGCTACTGTCTCTTACACTCTCTTACACTCTGTTACTGTCTATTACACTCTGCTACTGTCTCTTACACTCTCTTACACTGTTACACTCTCTTACACTCTGCTGCTGTCTCTTACACTCTGTTACTGTCTCTTACACTCTGTTACTGTCTCTTACACTCTCCTACACTCTGTTACTGTCTCTTACACTCTCTTACACTCTCTTACACGCTGTTACACTCGCTTACACTCTGTTCCTGTTTCTTACACTCTCTTACACGCTGACACTGTCTCTCACACTCTGCCACTGTCTCTTACACTCTGCTACTCTCTATTTCACTCTGCTTCTGTCTCTTACACTCTGCTACTGTCTCTTACACTCTGTTACTGTCTCTTACACTCTACTACACTCTCGTACACTCTTTTACTGTCTCTTACACTCTGTTACTGTCTCTTACACTCTCTTACACTCTGCTACTGTCTCTTACACTCTGTTACTGTCTCTTACACTCTGTTACTGTCTCCTATACTCTGTTACTGTCTCCTATACTCTGTTACACTCTCTTACACTCTGCTGCTGTCTCATATACTCTGTTACTGTCTCTTACACTCTGTTACTGTCTCTTACACTCTCTTACACTCTCTTACACTCTCCTACACTCTGCTACTGTCTCTTACACCCTCTTACACTCTGTTACATTCTCTTACACTCTGTTACACTCTGTTACACTCTCTTACACGTTGTTACACCCTCTTACACACTGTTACTGTCTCTTACACTCTCTTACACTCTGTTACTGTCTCTTACACTCTCTTACACTCTGTTACACTCTCTTACACGCTGTTACACCCTCTTACACTCTGTTACTGTCTCTTACACTCTCTTACACTCTGTTACACTCTCTTACACGCTGTTACACCCTCTTACACACTGTTACTGTCTCTTACACTCTCTTACACTCTGTTACTGTCTCTTACACTCTGCTACTGTCTCCTACACTCTGTTACTGTCTCTTTAACTCTGCTACTGTCTCTTACACTCTGCTACTGTCTCTTACACTCTGCTACTATCTCTTACGCTCTGTTACTGTCTCTTACACTCTACTACACTGTCATACACTCTGTTACTGTCTCGTACACTCTGTTACTGTCTCTTACACTCTGTTATTGTCTCCTATACTCTGTTACTGTCTCCTATACTCTGTTACACTCTCTTACACTCTGCTGCTGTCTCATATACTCTGTTACTGTCTCTTACACTCTCTTACACTCTGTTACACTCTCCTACACTCTGCTACTGTCTCTTACACCCTCTTACACTCTGTTACTGTCTCTTACACTCTGTTACACTCTCTTACACTCTGTTACTGTCTCTTACATTCTCTTACACTCTGTTACTGTCTCCTATACTCTGTTACTATCTCCTATACTCTGTTACACTCTCTTACACTCTGCTACTGTCTCATATACTCTGGTACCGTCTCTTACTCTCTGCTACTGTCTCTTACACAGGTTTACGATGTCTACGCGAAGAGATCCCCAAAGACGTTCACAGTATACTGAGATCATTCGGGACTATGTGGTCCTAGAGGACGGTATATGCAATGTGACACGCTCTTACACTCTACTACACTCTACTACACTCTACTACTGTTTCTTTCACTCTGCTACTGTCTCTTTCACTCTGTTACTGTCTCTTACACTCTGTTACTGTCTCTTAAACTCTGCTACTGTCTATAACACTCTCTTACACTCTGTTACTGTCTATTGCACTCTGCTACTGTCTCTTACACTCTCTTACACTCTGTTACTGTCTATTACACTCTGCTACTGTCTCTTACACTCTCTTACACTGTTACACTCTCTTACACTCTGCTGCTGTCTCTTACACTCTGTTACTGTCTCTTACACTCTGTTACTGTCTCTTACACTCTCTAACACTCTCTTACATGCTGTTACACTCGCTTACACTCTGTTCCTGTTTCTTACACTCTCTTACACGCTGCCACTGTCTCTCACACTCTGCCACTGTCTCTTACACTCTGCTACTCTCTGTTTCACTCTGCTTCTGTCTCTTACACTCTGCTACTGTCTCTTACACTCTGTTACTGTCTCTTACACTCTACTACACTCTCGTACACTCTTTTACTGTCTCTTACACTCTGTTACTGTCTCGTACACTCTGTTACTGTCTCTTACACTCTCTTACACTCTGCTACTGTCTCTTACACTCTGTTACTGTCTCTTACACTCTGTTACTGTCTCCTATACTCTGTTACTGTCTCCTATACTCTGTTACACTCTCTTACACTCTGCTGCTGTCTCATATACTCTGTTACTGTCTCTTACACTCTGTTACTGTTTCTTACACTCTCTTACACTCTCTTACACTCTCTTACACTCTCCTACACTCTGCTACTGTCTCTTACACCCTCTTACACTCTGTTACTGTCTCTTACACTCTGTTACACTCTCTTACACTCTGTTACTGTCTCTTACATTCTCTTACACTCTGTTACTGTCTCCTATACTCTGTTACGCTCTCTTACACTCTGCTACTGTCTCATATTCTCTGTTACCGTCTCTTACTCTCTGCTACTGTCTCTTACACAGGTTTGGGATGTCTACGCGAAGAGATCCCCAAAGACGTTCACAGTATACTGAGATCATTCGGGACTATGTGATCCTAGAGGACGGTATATGCCATGTGACACTCTCTTACACTCTACTACACTCTACTAATGTTTCTTTCACTCTGCTACTGTCTCTTTCACTCTGCTACTGTCTCTTACACTCTGTTACTGTCTCTTACACTCTGTTACTGTCTCTTACACTCTCCTACACTCTGTTACTGTCTCTTACACTCTCTTACACTCTGTTACACTCTCTTACATGCTGTTACACCCTCTTACACACTGTTTCTGTCTCTTACACTCTGTTACTGTCTCTTACACTCTGTTACTGTCTCTTACACTCTGCTACTGTCTCTTACACCCTCTTACACTCTGTTACTGTCTCTTACACTCTCTTACATGCTGTTACACTCTCTTACACGCTGTTACACCCTTTTACACACTGTTACTGTCTCTTACACTCTCTTACACTCTGCTACTATCTCTTACACTCTGCTACTGTCTCTTACACTCTGTTACTGTCTCTTACACTCTGCTACTATCTCTTACGCTCTGTTACTGTCTCTTACACTCTGTTACTGTCTCTTTCACTCTGTTACACTCTCTTACACTCTGTTACTGTCTCTTACACTCTCTTACACTCTGCTGCTGTTTCTTACACTCTGTTACTGTCTCTTACACTCTGTTACTGTCTCTTACACTCTCTTACACTATGTTACACTCTCTTACACTCTGCTGCTGTCTCTTACACTCTGTTACTGTCTCTTACACTCTGTTACTGTCTCTTACACTCTCTTTCACTCTGCTGCTGTCTCTTACACTCTGTTACTGTCTCTTACACTCTGTTGCTGTCTCTTACACTCTCTTACACTCTCCTACACTCTGCTACTGTCTCTTACACCCTCTTACACTCTGTTACTGTCTCTTAAACTCTGCTACTGTCTAGAACACTCTCTTACACTCTGTTACTGTCTATTACACTCTGCTACTGTCTCTTCAACTCTCTTACACTCTGTTACTGTCTATTACACTCTGCTACTGTCTCTTACACTCTCTTACACTATGTTACACTCTCTTACACTCTGCTGCTGTCTCTTACACTCTGTTACTGTCTCTTACACTCTGTTACTGTCTCTTACACTCTCCTACACTCTGTTACTGTCTCTTACACTCTCTTACACTCTGTTACACTCTCTTACACGCTGTTACACTCTCTTACATTCTGTTACTGTCTCTTACACTCTCGTATCCTCTGCTACTGTCTCTTACACTCTGCTACTGTCTCTTACACTCTGCTACTCTCTCTTTCACTCTGTTTCTGTCTCTTACACTCTGCTACTGTCTCTTACGCTCTGTTACTGTCTCTTACACTCTCTTACACTCTGTTATACTCTCTTACATGCTGTTACACCCTCTTACACACTGTTACTGTCTCTTACACTCTGTTACTGTCTCTTACACTCTGTTACTGTCTCTTACACTCTCTTACACTCTGCTACTGTCTCTTACACTCTGCTACTGTCTCTTACACTCTGTTACTGTCTCTTACACTCTGCTACTATCTCTTACGCTCTGTTACTGTCTCTTACACTCTGTTACTGTCTCTTACACTCTACTACTCTGTCATACACTCTGTTACTGTATCTTACACTCTGTTACTGTCTCGTACACTCTGTTACTGTCTCTTACACTCTGTTACACTCTCTTACACTCTGTTACTGTCTCTTACACTCTCTTACACTCTGCTGCTGTCTCTTACACTCTGTTACTGTCTCTTACACTCTGTTACTGTCTCTTACACTCTATTACACTATGTTACACTCTCTTACACTCTGCTGCTGTCTCTTACACTCTGTTACTGTCTCTTACACTCTGTTACTGTCTCTTACACTCTGTTACTGTCTCTTACACTCTCCTACACTCTCCTACACTCTGCTACTGTCTCTTACACCCTCTTACACTCTGTTACTGTCTCTTAAACTCTGCTACTGTCTAGAACACTCTCTTACACTCTGTTACTGTCCATTACACTCTGCTACTGTCTCTTCAACTCTCTTACACTCTGTTACTGTCTATTACACTCTGCTACTGTCTCTTACACTCTCTTACACTGTTACACTCTCTTACACTCTGCTGCTGTCTCTTACACTCTGTTACTGTCTCTTACACTCTGTTACTGTCTCTTACACTCTCCTACACTCTGTTACTGTCTCTTACACTCTCTTACACTCTGTTACACTCTCTTACACGCTGTTACACTCTCTTACATTCTGTTACTGTCTCTTACACTCTCGTATCCTCTGCTACTGTCTCTTACACTCTGCTACTGTCTCTTACACTCTGCTACTCTCTCTTTCACTCTGTTTCTGTCTCTTACACTCTGCTACTATCTCTTACGCTCTGTTACTGTCTCTTACACTCTCTTACACTCTGTTACACTCTCTTACATGCTGTTACACCCTCTTACACACTGTTACTGTCTCTTACACTCTGTTACTGTCTCTTACACTCTGTTACTGTCTCTTACACTCTGCTACTGTCTCTTACACCCTCTTACACTCTGTTACTGTCTCTTACACTCTCTTACATGCTGTTACACTCTCTTACACTCTGATGCTGTCTCTTACACTCTGTTACTGTCTCTTACACTCTCTTACACTCTCTTACACTCTGTTACTGTCTCTTACACTCTCTTACACTCTGCTGCTGTCTTTTACACTCTGTTACTGTCTCTTACACTCTGTTACTGTCTCGTACACTCTGTTACTGTCTCTTACACTCTGTTACACTCTGTTACTGTCTCTTACACTCTGTTACTGTCTCTTACACTCTGTTACTGTCTCTTAAACTCTGCTACTGTCAATAACACTCTCTTACACTCTGTTACTGTCTCTTACACTCTGCTACTGTCTCTTACGCTCTGTTACTTTCTCTTACACTCTACTACACTCTCGTGCACTCTGTTACTGTCTCTTACACTCTGTTACTGTCTCGTACACTCTGTTACTGTCTCTTACACTCTGTTACACTCTGTTACTGTCTCTTACACTCTGTTACTGTCTCTTACACTCTGTTACTGTCTCTTAAACTCTGCTACTGTCAATAACACTCTCTTACACTCTGTTACTGTCTATTACACTCTGCTACTGTCTCTTACACTCTCTTACACTCTGTTACTGTCTATTACACTCTGCTACTGTCTCTTACACTCTCTTACACTATGTTACACTCTCTTACACTCTGCTGTTGTCTCTTACACTATGTTACTGTCTCTTACACTCTCCTACACTCTGTTACTGTCTCTTACACTCTCTTACACTCTGCTACTGTCTCTTACACTCTGCTACTCTCTGTTTCACTCTGCTTCTGTCTCTTACACTCTGCTACTGTCTCTTACGCTCTGTTACTGTCTCTTACACTCTACTACACTCTTGTACACTCTGTTACTGTCTCTTACACTCTGTTACACTCTCTTACACTCTGTTACTGTCTCTTACACTCTCTTACACTCTGCTGCTGTCTCTTACACTCTGTTACTGTCTCTTACACTCTGTTACTGTCTCTTACACTCTCTTACACTCTCCTACACTCTGCTACTGTCTCTTACACCCTCTTACACTCTGTTACTCTCTTACACTCTGTTACTGTCTCTTAAACTCTGCTACTGTCTAGAACACTCTCTTACACTCTGTTACTGTCTATTACACTCTGCTACTGTCTCTTACACTCTCTTACACTCTGTTACTGTCTCTTACACTCTGTTACTGTCTCTTACACTCTCCTACACTCTGTTACTGTCTCTTACAATCTCTTACACTCTGTTACACTCTCTTACACGCTGTTACACTGTCTTACATTCTGTTACTGTCTGTTACACTCTCTTATACTCTGCTACTGTCTCTTACACTCTGCTACTGTCTCTTACACTCTGCTACTCTCTGCTTCACTCTGCTACTGTCTCTTACACTCTGCTACTGTCTCTTACGCTCTGTTACTGTCTCTTACACTCTCTTACACTCTGTTACACTCTCTTACATGCTGTTACACCCTCTTACATACTGTTACTGTCTCTTACACTCTGTTACTGTCTCTTACACTCTGTTACTGTCTCTTACACTCTGCTACTGTCTCTTACACCCTCTTACACTCTGTTACTGTCTCTTACACTCTCTTACATGCTGTTACACTCTCTTACACGCTGTTACACCCTCTTACACACTGTTACTGTCTCTTACACTCTCTTACACTCTGCTACTGTCTCTTACACTCTGTTACTGTCTCTTACACTCTGCTACTATCTCTTACGCTCTGTTACTGTCTCTTACACTCTGTTACTGTCACTTACACTCTACTACTCTGTCATACACTCTGTTACTGTATCTTACACTCTGTTACTGTCTCGTACACTTCGTTACTGTCTCTTACACTCTCTTACACTCTGCTGCTGTCTCTTACACTCTGTTACTGTCTCTTACACTCTGTTACTGTCTCTTACACTCTCTTATACTATGTTACACTCTCTTACACTCTGCTGCTGTCTCTTACACTCTGTTACTGTCTCTTACACTCTGTTACTGTCTCTTACACTCTCTTACACTCTGCTGCTGTCTCTTACACTCTGTTACTGTCTCTTACACTCTCCTACACTCTGCTTCTGTCTCTTACACCCTCTTACACTCTGTTACTGTCTCTTAAACTCTGCTACTGTCTAGAACACTCTCTTACACTCTGTTACTGTCTATTACACTCTGCTACTGTCTCTTCAACTCTCTTACACTCTGTTACTGTCTATTACACTCTGCTACTGTCTCTTACACTCTCTTACACTATGTTACACTCTCTTACACTCTGCTGCTGTCTCTTACACTCTGTTACTGTCTCTTACACTCTGTTACTGTCTCTTACACTCTGTTACTGTCTCTTACACTCTCTTACACTTTGTTACACTCTCTTACACGCTGTTACACTCTCTTACATTCTGTTACTGTTTCTTACACTCTCGTATCCTCTGCTACTGTCTCTTACACTGTGCTACTGTCTCTTACACTCTGCTACTCTCTCTTTCACTCTGTTTCTGTCTCTTACACTCTGCTACTGTCTCTTACGCTCTGTTACTGTCTCTTACACTCTCTTACACTCTGTTATACTCTCTTACATGCTGTTACACCCTCTTACACACTGTTACTGTCTCTTACACTCTGTTACTGTCTCTTACACTCTGTTACTGTCTCTTACACTCTCTTACACTCTGCTACTGTCTCTTACACTCTGCTACTGTCTCTTACACTCTGTTACTGTATCTTACACTCTGCTACTATCTCTTACGCTCTCTTACTGTCTCTTACACTCTGTTACTGTCTCTTACACTCTACTACTCTGTCATACACTCTGTTACTGTATCTTACACTCTGTTACTGTCTCGTACACTCTGTTACTGTCTCTTACACTCTGTTACACTCTCTTACACTCTGTTACTGTCTCTTACACTCTCTTACACTCTGCTGCTGTCTCTTACACTCTGTTACTGTCTCTTACACTCTGTTACTGTCTCTTACACTCTCTTACACTCTCCTACACTCTGCTACTGTCTCTTACACCCTCTTACACTCTGTTACTGTCTCTTAAACTCTGCTACTGTCTAGAACACTCTCTTACACTCTGTTACTGTCTATTACACTCTGCTACTGTCTCTTCAACTCTCTTACACTCTGTTACTGTCTATTACACTCTGCTACTGTCTCTTACACTCTCTTACACTATGTTACACTCTCTTACACTCTGCTGCTGTCTCTTACACACTGTTACTGTCTCTTAACTCTGTTACTGTCTCTTACACTCTCCTACACTCTGTTACTGTCTCTTACACTCTCTTACACTCTGTTACACTCTCTTACACGCTGTTACACTCTCTTACATTCTGTTACTGTCTCTTACACTCTCGTATCCTCTGCTACTGTCTCTTACACTCTGCTACTGTCTCTTACACTCTGCTACTCTCTCTTTCACTCTGTTTCTGTCTCTTACACTCTGCTACTGTCTCTTACGCTCTGTTACTGTCTCTTACACTCTCTTACACTCTGTTACACTCTCTTACATGCTGTTACACCCTCTTACACACTGTAACTGTCTCTTACACTCTGTTACTGTCTCTTACACTCTGCTACTGTCTCTTACACCCTCTTACACTCTGTTACTGTCTCTTACACTCTCTTACACTCTGTTACACTCTCTTACACGCTGTTACACTCTCTTACACGCTGTTACACCCTCTTACACACTGTTACTGTCTCTTACACTCTCTTACACTCTGCTACTGTCTCTTACACTCTGTTACTGTCTCTTACACTCTGCTACTATCTCTTACGCTCTGTTACTGTCTCTTACACTCTGTTACTGTCTCTTACACTCTGTTACTGTCTCTTACACTCTACTACTCTGTCATACACTCTGTAACTGTCTCTTACACTCTCTTACACTCTGTTACTGTCTCCTATACTTTGTTACTGTCTCCTATACTCTGTTACACTCTCTTACACTCTGCTACTGTCTCATATACTCTGTTACTGTCTCTTACTCTCTGCTACTGTCTCTTACACAGGTTTACGATGTCTACGCGAAGAGATCCCCAAAGACCTTCACAGTATACTGAGATCATTCGGGACTATGTGATCCTAGAGGACGGTATATGCCATGTGACACTCTCTTACACTCTACTATACTCTACTACACTCTACTACTGTCTCTTTCACTCTGCTACTGTCTCTTTCACTCTGTTACTGTCTCTTACACTCTGTTACTGTCTCTTAAACTCTGTTACTGTCTCTTAAACTCTGCTACTGTCTATAACACTCTCTTACACTCTGTTACTGTCTATTGCATTCTGCTACTGTCTCTTACACTCTCTTACACTATGTTACACTCTCTTACACTCTGCTGCTGTCTCTTACACTCTGTTACTGTCTCTTACACTCTGTTACTGTCTCTTACACTCTCCTACACTCTGTTACTGTCTCTTACACTCTCTTACACTCTGTTACACGCTGTTACACTCTCTTACACTCTGTTACTGTCTCTTACACTCTGCTACTGTCTCTTACACTCTGCTACTCTCTGTTTCACTCTGCTTCTGTCTCTTACACTCTGCTACTGTCTCTTACGCTCTGTTACTGTCTCTTACACTCTACTACACTCTCGTACACTCTGTTACTGTCTCTTACACTCTGTTATTGTCTCGTACACTCTGTTACTGTCTCTTACACTCTGTTACACTCTCTTACACTCTGTTACTGTCTCTTACACTCTCTTACACTCTGCTGCTGTCTCTTAAACTCTGTTACTGTCTCTTACACTCTGTTACTGTGTCTTACACTCTCTTACACTCTGTTACTGTCTCTTACACTCTCTTACACTCTCCTACACTCTGCTACTGTCTCTTACACCCTCTTACAATCTGTTACTGTCTCTTACACTCTGTTACTGTCTCTTAAACTCTGCTGCTGTCTATAACACTCTCTTACACTCTGTTACTGTCTATTACACTCTGCTACTGTCTCTTACACTCTCTTACACGCTGTTACACTCTCTAACACTCTGTTACTGTCTCTTACACTCTCTTACACTCTGCTACTGTCTCTTACACTCTGCTACTGTCTCTTACGCTCTGTTACTGTCTCTTACACTACTACACTCTCGTACACTCTGTTACTGTCTCTTACACTCTTACACTCTCTTACACTCTGTTACTGTCTTTTACACTCTCTTACACTCTGCTGCTGTCTCTTACACTCTGTTACTGTCTCTTACACTCTGTTACTGTCTCTTACACTCTCTTACACTCTCTTACACTCTCCTACACTCTGCTACTGTCTCTTACACCCTCTTACACTCTGTTACTGTCTCTTTCACTCTGCTACTGTCTCTTACACTCTGCTACTATCTCTTACACTCTGTTACTGTCTCTTACACTCTCTTACACTCTGCTGCTGTCTCTTACACTCTGTTACTGTCTCTTACACTCTGCTACTATCTCTTACACTCTGTTACTGTCTCTTACACTCTCTTACACTCTGCTGCTGTCTCTTACACTCTGTTAATGTCTCTTACACTCTCTTACACTCTCCTACACTCTGCTACTGTCTCTTACACCCTCTTACACTCTGTTACTGTCTCTTACACTCTGTTACTGTCTCTTAAACTCTGCTACTGTCTATAACACTCTCTTACACTCTGTTACTGTCTATTACACTCTGCTACTGTCTCTTACACTCTCTTACACTCTGTTACTGTCGATTACACTCTGCTACTGTCTCTTACACTCTCTTACACTATGTTACACTCTTACACTCTGCTGCTGTTTCTTACACTATGTTACTGTCTCTTACACTCTCCTACACTCTGTTACTGTCTCTTACACTCTCTTACACTCTGTTACACTCTCTTACACGCTGTTACACTCTCTTACACTCTGTTACTGTCTCTTACACTCTACTACACTCTCGTACACTCTGTTACTGTCTCTTACACTCTGTTACACTCTCTTACACTCTGTTACTGTCTCTTACACTCTCTTACACTCTGCTGCTGTCTCTTACACTCTGTTACTGTCTCTTACACGCTGTTACTGTCTCTTACACTCTCTTACACTCTCTTACACTCTCCTACACTCTGCTACTGTCTCTTACACCATCTTACACTCTGTTACTGTCTCTTACACTCTGTTACACTCTCTTACACGCTGTTACACTCTCTTGCACACTGTTACACCCTCGTACACCCTGTTACTGTCTCTTACACTCTCTTACACTCTGCTACTGTCTCTTACACTCTGTTACTGTCTCTTACACTCTGCTACTGTCTCTTACACTCTGTTACTGTCTCTTTCATTCTGCTACTGTCTCTTACACTCTCTTTCACTCTCTTACACTCTCCTACACTCTGCTACTGTCTCTTACACCCTCTTACACTCTGTTACTGTCTCTTACACTCTCTTACACTCTGTTACACTCTCTTACACGCTGTTACACTCTCTTACACGCTGTTACACTCTCTTACACGCTGTTACACCCTCTTACACACTGTTACTGTCTCTTACACTCTCTTACACTCTGCTACTGTCTCTTACACTCTGTTACTGTCTCTTACACTCTGCTACTGTCTCTTACACTCTGTTACTGTCTCTTACACTCTGCTACTATCTCTTACGCTCTGTTACTGTCTCTTACACTCTGTGACTGTCTCTTACACTCTACTACTCTGTCATACACTCTGTTACTGTATCTTACACTCTGTTACTGTGTCGTACACTCTGTTACTGTCTCTTACACTCTGTTACACTCTCTTACACTCTGTAACTGTCTCTTACACTCTGTCACTGTCTCCTATACTTTGTTACTGTCTCCTATACTCTGTTACACTCTCTTACACTCTGCTACTGTCTCACATACTCTGTTACTGTCTCTTACTCTCTGCTACTGTCTCTTACACAGGTTTACGATGTCTACGCGAAGAGATCCCCAAAGACGTTCACAGTATACTGAGATCATTCGGGACTATGTGATCCTAGAGGACGGTATATGCCATGTGACACTCTCTTACACTCTACTACACTCTACTACTGTCTCTTTCACTCTTCTACTGTCTCTTACACTCTGTTACTGTCTCTTACACCTTGTTACTGTCTCTTACACTCTGCTACTGTATCTTACACTCTGCTATTGTCTCTTACACTCTGCTACTGTCTATAACACTCTCTTACACTCTGTTACTGTCTATTACACTCTGCTTCTGTCTCTTACACTCTCTTACACTATGTTACACTCTCTTACACTCTGCTGCTGTCTCTTACACTCTGTTACTGTCTCTTACACTATCCTACACTCTGTTACTGTCTTTTACACTCTCTTACACGCTGTTACACTCTCTTACACTCTGTTACTGTCTCTTACACTCTCTTACACTCTACTACACTCTCGTACACTCTGTTACTGTCTCTTACACTCTGTTACACTCTCTTACACTCTGTTACTGTCTCTTACACTCTCTTACACTCTGCTGCTGTCTCTTACACTCTGTTACTGTCTCTTACACTCTGTTACTGTCTCTTACACTCTCTTACACTCTCTTACACTCTGCTACTGTCTCTTACACCATCTTACACTCTGTTACTGTCTCTTACACTCTGTTACACTCTCTTACACGCTGTTACACTCTCTTGCACACTGTTACACCCTCATACACACTGTTACTGTCTCTTACACTCTCTTACACTCTGCTACTGTCTCTTACACTCTGTTACTGTCTCTTTCACTCTGCTACTGTCTCTTACACTCTCTTTCACTCTCTTACACTCTCCTACACTCTGCTACTGTCTCTTACACCCTCTTACACTCTGTTACTGTCTCTTACACTCTCTTACACTCTGTTACACTCTCTTACACGCTGTTACACTCTCTTACACGCTGTTACACCCTCTTACACACTGTTACTGTCTCTTACACTCTCTTACACTCTGCTACTGTCTCTTACACTCTGTTACTGTCTCTTACACTCTGCTACTGTCTCTTACACTCTGTTACTGTCTCTTACACTCTGCTACTATCTCTTACGCTCTGTTACTGTCTCTTACACTCTGTGACTGTCTCTTACACTCTACTACTCTGTCATACACTCTGTTACTGTATCTTACACTCTGTTACTGTGTCGTACACTCTGTTACTGTCTCTTACACTCTGTTACACTCTCTTACACTCTGTAACTGTCTCTTACACTCTGTCACTGTCTCCTATACTTTGTTACTGTCTCCTATACTCTGTTACACTCTCTTACACTCTGCTACTGTCTCACATACTCTGTTACTGTCTCTTACTCTCTGCTACTGTCTCTTACACAGGTTTACGATGTCTACGCGAAGAGATCCCCAAAGACGTTCACAGTATACTGAGATCATTCGGGACTATGTGATCCTAGAGGACGGTATATGCCATGTGACACTCTCTTACACTCTACTACACTCTACTACACTCTACTACACTCTACTACTGTCTCTTTCACTCTTCTACTGTCTCTTACACTCTGTTACTGTCTCTTACACCTTGTTACTGTCTCTTACACTCTGCTACTGTATCTTACACTCTGCTATTGTCTCTTACACTCTGCTACTGTCTATAACACTCTCTTACACTCTGTTACTGTCTATTACACTCTGCTTCTGTCTCTTACACTCTCTTACACTATGTTACACTCTCTTACACTCTGCTGCTGTCTCTTACACTCTGTTACTGTCTCTTACACTATCCTACACTCTGTTACTGTCTTTTACACTCTCTCACACTCTGCTACTGTCTCTTACACTCTGCTTCTGTCTCTTACACTCTGCTACTGTCTCTTACGCTCTGTTACTGTCTCTTACACTCTACAACACTCTCGTACACTCTGTTACTGTCTCTTACACTCTGTTACTGTCTCGTAAACTCTGTTACTGTCTCTTACACTCTGTTACACTCTCTTACACTCTGTTACTGTCTCTTACACTCTCTTACACTCTGCTGCTGTCTCTTACACTCTGTTACTGTCTCTTACACTCTCTTACACTCTCTTACTCTCTCTTACACTCTCTTACTCTCTCCTACACTCTGCTACTGTCTCTTACACCCTCTTACACTCTGTTACTGTCTCTTACACTCTCTTACACTCTGTTACACTCTCTTACACGCTGTTACACTCTCTTACACGCTGTTACACCCTCTTACACACTGTTACTGTCTCTTACACTCTCTTACACTCTGCTACTGTCTCTTACACTCTGCTACTGTCTCTTACACTCTGTTACTGTCTCTTTCACTCTGCTACTGTCTCTTACACTCAGCTACTATCTCTTATGCTCTGTTACTGTCTCTTACACTCTACTACACTGTCATACACTCTGTTACTGTATCTTACACTCTGTTACTGTCTCGTACACTCTGTTACTGTCTCTTACACTCTGTTACTGTCTCCTATACTCTGTTACTGTCTCCTATACTCTGTTACACTCTCTTACACTCTGCTGCTGTCTCATATACTCTGTTACTGTCTCTTACACTCTGTTACTGTCTCTTACACTCTCTTAAACTCTGTTACACTCTCCTACACTCTGCTACTGTCTCTTACACCCTCTTACACTCTGTTACTGTCTCTTACACTCTGTTACACTCTCTTACACTCTGTTACTGTCTCTTATATTCTCTTACACTCTGTTACAGTCTCCTATACTCTGTTACTGTCTCCTATACTCTGTTACACTCTCTTACACTCTGCTACGGTCTCATATACTCTGTTACTGTCTCTTACTCTCTGCTACTGTCTCTTACACAGGTTTACGATGTCTACGCGAAGAGATCCCCAAAGACGTTCACAGTATACTGAGATCATTCGGGACTATGTGATCCTAGAGGACGGTATATGCCATGTGACACTCTCTTACACTCTACTACACTCTACTACACTCTACTACTGTTTCTTTCACTCTGCTACTGTCTCTTTCACTCTGTTACTGTCTCTTACACTCTGTTACTGTATCTTACACTCTGTTACTGTCTCTTACACTCTGCTACTGTCTATAACACTCTCTTACACTCTGTTACTGTCTATTGCACTCTGCTACTGTCTCTTACACTATCTTACACTCTGTTACTGTCTATTACACTCTGCTACTGTCTCTTACACTATGTTACACTCTCTTACACTCTGCTGCTGTCTCTTACACTCTGTTACTGTCTCTTACACTCTCTTACACTCTGTTACACTCTCTTACACGCTGTTACACTCTCTTACACTCTGTTACTGTCTCTTACACTCTCTTACACTCTGCTACTGTCTCTCACACTCTGCCACTGTCTCTTACACTCTGCTACTCTCTGTTTCACTCTGCTTCTGTCTCTTACACTCTGCTACTGTCTCTTACACTCTGCTACTGTCTCTTACGCTCTGTTACTGTCTCTTACACTCTACTACACTCTCGTGCACTCTGTTACTGTCTCTTACACTCTGTTACACTCTGTTACTGTCTCTTACACTCTGTTACTGTCTCTTACACTCTGTTACTGTCTCTTAAACTCTGCTACTGTCAATAACACTCTCTTACACTCCGTTACTGTCTCTTACACTCTGCTACTGTCTCTTACGCTCTGTTACTGTCTCTTACACTCTACTACACTCTCGTGCACTCTGTTACTGTTTCTTACACTCTGTTACTGTCTCGTACACTCTGTTACTGTCTCTTACACTCTGTTACTGTCTCGTACACTCTGTTACACTCTGTTACTGTCTCTTACACTCTGTTACTGTCTCTTACACTCTGTTACTGTCTCTTAAACTCTGCTACTGTCAATAACACTCTCTTACACTCTGTTACTGTCTATTACACTCTGCTACTGTCTCTTACACTCTCTTACACTCTGTTACTGTCTATTACACTCTGCTACTGTCTCTTACACTCTCTTACACTATGTTACACTCTCTTACACTCTGCTGTCTCTTACACTATGTTACTGTCTCTTACACTCTCCTACACTCTGTTACTGTCTCTTACACTCTCTTACACTCTGCTACTGTCTCTTACACTCTGCTACTCTCTGTTTCACTCTGCTTCTGTCTCTTACACTCTGCTACTGTCTCTTACGCTCTGTTACTGTCTCTTACACTCTACTACACTCTCGTACACTCTGTTACTGTCTCTTACACTCTGTTACACTCTCTTACACTCTGTTACTGTCTCTTACACTCTCTTACACTCTGCTGCTGTCTCTTACACTCTGTTACTGTCTCTTACACTCTCTTACACTCTCCTACACCCTGCTACTGTCTCTTACACCCTCTTACACTCTGTTACTCTCTTACACTCTGTTACTGTCTCTTAAACTCTGCTACTGTCTAGAACACTCTCTTACACTCTGTTACTGTCTATTACACTCTGCTACGGTCTCTTACACTCTCTTACACTCTGTTACTGTCTCTTACACTCTGTTACTGTCTCTTACACTATCCTACACTCTGTTACTGTCTCTTACACTCTCTTACACTCTGTTACACTCTCTTACACGCTGTTACACTGTCTTACATTCTGTTACTGTCTGTTACACTCTCTTATACTCTGCTACTGTCTCTTACACTCTGCTACTGTCTCTTACACTCTGCTACTCTCTGTTTCACTCTGCTTCTGTCTCTTACACTCTGCTACTGTCTCTTACGCTCTGTTACTGTCTCTTACACTCTCTTACACTCTGTTACACTCTCTTACATGCTGTTACACCCTCTTACACACTGTTACTGTCTCTTACACTCTGTTACTGTCTCTTACACTCTGTTACTGTCTCTTACACTCTGCTACTGTCTCTTACACCCTCTTACACTCTGTTACTGTCTCTTACACTCTCTTACACGCTGTTACACTCTCTTACACGCTGTTACACCCTCTTACACACTGTTACTGTCTCTTACACTCTCTTACACTCTGCTACTGTCTCTTACACTCTGCTACTGTCTCTTACACTCTGTTACTGTCTCTTACACTCTGCTACTATCTCTTACGCTCTGTTACTGTCTCTTACACTCTGTTACTGTCTCTTACACTCTACTACTCTGTCATACACTCTGTTACTGTATCTTACACTCTGTTACTGTCTCGTACACTCTGTTACTGTCTCTTACACTCTCTTACACTCTGTTACTGTCTCTTACACTCTCTTACACTCTGCTGCTGTTTCTTACACTCTGTTACTGTCTCTTACACTCTGTTACTGTCTCTTACACTCTCTTACACTATGTTACACTCTCTTACACTCTGCTGCTGTCTCTTACACTCTGTTACTGTCTCTTACACTCTGTTACTGTCTCTTACACTCTCTTACACTCTGCTGCTGTCTCTTACACTCTGTTACTGTCTCTTACACTCTGTTGCTGTCTCTTACACTCTCTTACACTCTCCTACACTCTGCTACTGTCTCTTACACCCTCTTACACTCTGTTACTGTCTCTTAAACTCTGCTACTGTCTAGAACACTCTCTTACACTCTGTTACTGTCTATTACACTCTGCTACTGTCTCTTCAACTCTCTTACACTCTGTTACTGTCTATTACACTCTGCTACTGTCTCTTACACTCTCTTACACTATGTTACACTCTCTTACACTCTGCTGCTGTCTCTTACACTCTGTTACTGTCTCTTACACTCTGTTACTGTCTCTTACACTCTCCTACACTCTGTTACTGTCTCTTACACTCTCTTACACTCTGTTACACTCTCTTACACGCTGTTACACTCTCTTACATTCTGTTACTGTCTCTTACACTCTCGTATCCTCTGCTACTGTCTCTTACACTCTGCTACTGTCTCTTACACTCTGCTACTCTCTCTTTCACTCTGTTTCTGTCTCTTACACTCTGCTACTGTCTCTTACGCTCTGTTACTGTCTCTTACACTCTCTTACACTCTGTTACACTCTCTTACATGCTGTTACACCCTCTTACACACTGTTACTGTCTCTTACACTCTGTTACTGTCTCTTACACTCTGTTACTGTCTCTTACACTCTCTTACACTCTGCTACTGTCTCTTACACTCTGCTACTGTCTCTTACACTCTGTTACTGTCTCTTACACTCTGCTACTATCTCTTACGCTCTGTTACTGTCTCTTACACTCTGTTACTGTCTCTTACACTCTACTACTCTGTCATACACTCTGTTACTGTATCTTACACTCTGTTACTGTCTCGTACACTCTGTTACTGTCTCTTACACTCTGTTACACTCTCTTACACTCTGTTACTGTCTCTTACAGGCTCTTACACTCTGCTGCTGTCTCTTACACTCTGTTACTGTCTCTTACACTCTGTTACTGTCTCTTACACTCTCTTACACTCTGCTGCTGTCTCTTACACTCTGTTACTGTCTCTTACACTCTGTTACTGTCTCTTACACTATCTTACACTCTCCTACACTCTGCTACTGTCTCTTACACCCTCTTACACTCTGTTACTGTCTCTTAAACTCTGCTACTGTCTAGAACACTCTCTTACACTCTGTTACTGTCTATTACACTCGGCTACTGTCTCTTCAACTCTCTTACACTCTGTTACTGTCTATTACACTCTGCTACTGTCTCTTACACTCTCTTACACTATGTTACACTCTCTTACACTCTGCTGCTGTCTCTTACACTCTGTTACTGTCTCTTACACTCTGTTACTGTCTCTTACACTATCCTACACTCTGTTACTGTCTCTTACACTCTCTTACACACTGTTACACTCTCTTACATTCTGTTACTGTCTCTTACACTCTCGTATCCTCTGCTACTGTCTCTTACACTCTGCTACTGTCTCTTACACTCTGCTACTCTCTCTTTCACTCTGTTTCTGTCTCTTACACTCTGCTACTGTCTCTTACGCTTTGTTACTGTCTCTTACACTCTCTTACACTCTGTTACACTCTCTTACATGCTGTTACTGTCTCTTACACTCTGTTACTGTCTCTTACATTCTCTTACACTCTGTTACTGTCTCCTATACTCTGTTACTGTCTCCTATACTCTGTTACACTCTCTTTCACTCTGCTACTGTCTCTTACACTCTGTTACTGTCTTTTACACTCTCTTACACTCTCTTACACTCTGCTCCTGTCTCTTACACCCTCTAACACTCTGTTACTGTCTCTTACACTCTCTTACACTCTGTTACGCTCTCTTACACGCTGTTACACCCTCTTACACACTGTTACACCCTCTTACACACTGTTACTGTCTCTTACACTCTCTTACACTCTGCTACTGTCTCTTACACTCTGTTACTGTCTCGTACACTCTATTACTGTCTCTTACACTCTGTTACTGTCTCCTATACTCTGTTACACTCTCTTACACTCTGCTGCTGTCTCATATACTCTGTTACTGTCTCTTACACTCTGTTACTGTCTCTTACACTCTCTTACACTCTGTTACACTCTCTTACACGCTGTTACACCCTCTTACACACTGTTACTGTCTCTTACACTCTCTTACACTCTGCTACTGTCTCTTACACTCTGTTACTGTCTCTTACACTCTGCTACTGTCTCTTACACTCTGTTACTGTCTCTTTCACTCTGCTACTGTCTCTTACACTCTGCTACTATCTCTTATGCTCTGTTACTGTCTCTTACACTCTACTACACTGTCATACACTCTGTTACTGTATGTTACACTCTGTTACTGTCTCGTACACTCTGTTACTGTCTCTTACACTCTGTTACTGTCTCCTATACTCTGTTACTGTCTCCTATACTCTGTTACACTCTCTTACACTCTGCTGCTGTCTCATATACTCTGTTACTGTCTCTTACACTCTGTTACTCTCTCTTACACTCTCTTACCCTCTCTTAAACTCTCTTACCCTCTCCTACACTCTGCTACTGTCTCTTACACCCTCTTACACTCTGTTACTGTGTCTTACACTCTCTTACACTCTGTTACACTCTCTTACACGTTGTTACACCCTCTTACACACTGTTACTGTCTCTTACACTCTCTTACACTCTGTTACTGTCTCTTACACTCTCTTACACTCTGTTACACTCTCTTACACGCTGTTACACCCTCTTACACTCTGTTACTGTCTCTTACACTCTCTTACACTCTGTTACACTCTCTTACACGCTGTTACACCCTCTTACACACTGTTACTGTCTCTTACACTCTCTTACACTCTGTTACTGTCTCTTACACTCTGCTACTGTCTCCTACACTCTGTTACTGTCTCTTTCACTCTGCTACTGTCTCTTACACTCTGCTACTGTCTCTTACACTCTGCTACTATCTCTTACGCTCTGTTACTGTCTCTTACACTCTACTACACTGTCATACACTCTGTTACTGTCTCCTACACTCTGTTACTGTCTCTTACACTCTGTTATTGTCTCCTATACTCTGTTACTGTCTCCTATACTCTGTTACACTCTCTTACACTCTGCTGCTGTCTCATATACTCTGTTACTGTCTCTTACACTCTGTTACTGTCTCTTACACTCTCTTACACTCTCTTACACTCTCCTACACTCTGCTACTGTCTCTTACACCCTCTTACACTCTGTTACTGTCTCTTACACTCTGTTACACTCTCCTACACTCTGCTACTGTCTCTTACACCCTCTTACACTCTGTTACTGTCTCTTACACTCTGTTACTGTCTCTTACACTCTGTTACACTCTCTTACACTCTGTTACTGTCTCTTACATTCTCTTACACTCTGTTACTGTCTCCTATACTCTGTTACTATCTCCTATACTCTGTTACACTCTCTTACACTCTGCTACTGTCTCATATACTCTGTTACCGTCTCTTACTCTCTGCTACTGTCTCTTACACAGGTTTACGATGTCTACGCGAAGAGATCCCCAAAGACGTTCACAGTATACCGAGATCATTCGGGACTATGTGGTCCTAGAGGACGGTATATGCCATGTGACACGCTCTTACACTCTACTACACTCTACTACACTCTACTACTGTTTCTTTCACTCTGCTACTGTCTCTTTCACTCTGTTACTGTCTCTTACACTCTGTTACTGTCTCTTACACTCTGTTACACTCTCTTACACTCTGTTACTGTCTCTTACATTCTCTTACACTCTGTTACTGTCTCCTATACTCTGTTACTGTCTCCTATACTCTGTTACGCTCTCTTACACTCTGCTACTGTCTCATATACTCTGTTACCGTCTCTTACTCTCTGCTACTGTCTCTTACACAGGTTTGGGATGTCTACGCGAAGAGATCCCCAAAGACGTTCACAGTATACTGAGATCATTCGGGACTATGTGATCCTAGAGGACGGTATATGCCATGTGACACTCTCTTACACTCTACTACACTCTACTACACTCTACTACTGTTTCTTTCACTCTGCTACTGTCTCTTTCACTCTGTTACTGTCTCTTACACTCTGTTACTGTCTCTTACACTCTGTTACTGTCTCTTACACTCTGCTACTGTCTATAACACTCTCTTACACTCTGTTACTGTCTATTGCACTCTGCTACTGTCTCTTACACTATCTTACACTCTGTTACTGTCTATTACACTCTGCTACTGTCTCTTACACTCTCTTACACTATGTTACACTCTCTTACACTCTGCTGCTGTCTCTTACACTCTGTTACTGTCTCTTACACTCTCTTACACTCTGTTACACTCTCTTACACTCTGTTACACTCTCTTACACGCTGTTACACTCTCTTACACTCTGTTACTGTCTCTTACACTCTCTTACACTCTGTTACACTCTCTTACACGCTGTTACACTCTCTTACACGCTGTTACACCCTCTTACACACTGTTACTGTCTCTTACACTCTCTTACACTCTGCTACTGTCTCTTACACTCTGCTACTATCTCTTACGCTCTGTTACTGTCTCTTACACTCTACTACACTGTCATACACTCTGTTACTGTCTCCTACACTCTGTTACTGTCTCTTACACTCTGCTACTGTCTCTTACACTCTGCTACTATCTCTTACGCTCTGTTACTGTCTCTTACAGTCTACTACACTGTCATACGCTCTGTTACTGTATCTTACACTCTGTTACTGTCTCGTACACTCTGATACTGTCTCTTACACTCTGTTACTGTCTCATATACTCTGTTACTGTCTCCTATACTCTGTTACACTCCCTTACACTCTGCTGCTGTCTCATATACTCTGTTACTGTCTCTTACACTCTGTTACTGTCTCTTACACTCTCTTACACTCTCTTACACTCTCCTACACTCTGCTGCTGTCTCTTACACCATCTTACACTCTGTTACTGTCTCTTACACTCTCTTACACTCTCTTACACTCTGTTACACTCTCTTACACCCTCTTACACTCTGTTACTGTCTCTTATACTCTGCTACTGTCTCCTACACTCTGTTACTGTCTCTTTCACTCTGCTACTGTCTCTTACACTCTGCTACTATCTCTTATGCTCTGTTACTGTCTCTTACACTCTACTACACTGTCATACACTCTGTTACTGTCTCGTATACTCTGTTACTGTCTCTTACACTCTGTTACTGTCTCCTATACTCTGTTACTGTCTCCTATACTCTGTTACACTCTCTTACACTCTGCTGCTGTCTCATATACTCTGTTACTGTCTCTTACACTCTGTTACTGTCTCTTACACTCTCTTACACTCTCCTACACTCTGTTACTGTCTCTTACATTCTCTTACACTCTGTTACTGTCTCCTATACTCTGTTACTGTCTCCTATACTCTGTTACACTCTCTTTCACTCTGCTACTGTCTCTTACACTCTGTTACTGTCTTTTACACTCTCTCACACTCTCTTACACTCTGCTCCTGTCTCTTACACCCTCTTACACTCTGTTACTGTCTCTTACACTCTCTTACACTCTGTTACACTCTCTTACACGCTGTTACACTCTCTTACACACTGTTACACCCTCTTACACACTGTTACTGTCTCTTACACTCTCTTACACTCTGCTACTGTCTCTTACACTCTGTTACTGTCTCGTACACTCTGTTACTGTCTCTTACACTCTGTTACTGTCTCCTATACTCTGTTACACTCTCTTACACTCTGCTGCTGTCTCATATACTCTGTTACTGTCTCTTACACTCTGTTACTGTCTCTTACACTCTCTTACACTCTGTTACACTCTCTTACACGCTGTTACACTCTCTTACACGCTGTTACACTCTCTTACACGCTGTTACACCCTCTTACACACTGTTACTGTCTCTTACACTCTCTTACACTCTGCTACTGTCTCTTACACTCTGTTACTGTCTCTTACACTCTGCTACTGTCTCTTACACTCTGTTACTGTCTCTTTCACTCTGCTACTGTCTCTTACACTCTGCTACTATCTCTTACGCTCTGTTACTGTCTCTTACACTCTACTACACTGTCATACACTCTGTTACTGTATGTTACACTCTGTTACTGTCTCGTACACTCTGTTACTGTCTCTTACACTCTGTTACTGTCTCCTATACTCTGTTACTGTCTCCTATACTCTGTTACACTCTCTTACACTCTGCTGCTGTCTCATATTCTCTGTTACTGTCTCTTACACTCTGTTACTCTCTCTTACACTCTCTTACCCTCTCTTACCCTCTCCTACACTCTCTTACCCTCTCCTACACTCTGCTACTGTCTCTTACACCCTCTTACACTCTGTTACTGTGTCTTACACTCTCTTACACTCTGTTACACTCTCTTACACGTTGTTACACCCTCTTACACACTGTTACTGTCTCTTACACTCTCTTACACTCTGTTACTGTCTCTTACACTCTCTTACACTCTGTTACACTCTCTTACATGCTGTTACACCCTCTTACACTCTGTTACTGTCTCTTACACTCTCTTACACTCTGTTACACTCTCTTACACGCTGTTACACCCTCTTACACACTGTTACTGTCTCTTATACTCTCTTACACTCTGTTACTGTCTCTTACACTCTGCTACTGTCTCCTACACTCTGTTACTGTCTCTTTCACTCTGCTACTGTCTCTTACACTCTGCTACTGTCTCTTACACTCTGCTACTATCTCTTACGCTCTGTTACTGTCTCTTACACTCTACTACACTGTCATACACTCTGTTACTGTCTCGTACACTCTGTTACTGTCTCTTACACTCTGTTATTGTCTCCTATACTCTGTTACTGTCTCCTATACTCTGTTACACTCTCTTACACTCTGCTGCTGTCTCATATACTCTGTTACTGTCTCTTACACTCTGTTACTGTCTCTTACACTCTCTTACACTCTGTTACACTCTCCTACACTCTGCTACTGTCTCTTACACCCTCTTACACTCTGTTACTGTCTCTTACACTCTGTTACACTCTCTTACACTCTGTTACTGTCTCTTACATTCTCTTACACTCTGTTACTGTCTCCTATACTCTGTTACTATCTCCTATACTCTGTTACACTCTCTTACACTCTGCTACTGTCTCATATACTCTGTTACCGTCTCTTACTCTCTGCTACTGTCTCTTACACAGGTTTACGATGTCTACGCGAAGAGATCCCCAAAGACGTTCACAGTATACCGAGATCATTCGGGACTATGTGGTCCTAGAGGACGGTATATGCCATTTGACACGCTCTTACACTCTACTACACTCTACTACACTCTACTACTGTTTCTTTCACTCTGCTACTGTCTCTTTCACTCTGTTACTGTCTCTTACACTCTGTTACTGTCTCTTAAACTCTGCTACTGTCTATAACACTCTCTTACACTCTGTTACTGTCTATTGCACTCTGCTACTGTCTCTTACACTCTCTTACACTCTGTTACTGTCTATTACACTCTGCTACTGTCTCTTACACTCTCTTACACTTTTACACTCTCTTACACTCTGCTGCTGTCTCTTACACTCTGTTACTGTCTCTTACACTCTGTTACTGTCTCTTACACTCTCCTACACTCTGTTACTGTCTCTTACACTCTCTTACACTCTCTTACACGCTGTTACACTCGCTTACACTCTGTTCCTGTTTCTTACACTCTCTTACACGCTGCCACTGTCTCTCACACTCTGCCACTGTCTCTTACACTCTGCTACTCTCTGTTTCACTCTGCTTCTGTCTCTTACACTCTGCTACTGTCTCTTACACTCTGTTACTGTCTTTTACACTCTACTACACTCTCGTACACTCTTTTACTGTCTCTTACACTCTGTTACTGTCTCGTACACTCTGTTACTGTCTCTTACACTCTCTTACACTCTGCTACTGTCTCTTACACTCTGTTACTGTCTCTTACACTCTGTTACTGTCTCCTATACTCTGTTACTGTCTCCTATACTCTGTTACACTCTCTTACACTCTGCTGCTGTCTCATATACTCTGTTACTGTCTCTTACACTCTGTTACTGTCTCTTACACTCTCTTACACTCTCCTACACTCTGCTACTGTCTCTTACACCCTCTTACACTCTGTTACTGTCTCTTACACTCTGTTACACTCTCTTACACTCTGTTACTGTCTCTTACATTCTCTTACACTCTGTTACTGTCTCCTATACTCTGTTACTGTCTCCTATACTCTGTTACGCTCTCTTACACTCTTCTACTGTCTCATATACTCTGTTACCGTCTCTTACTCTCTGCTACTGTCTCTTACACAGGTTTGGGATGTCTACGCGAAGAGATCCCCAAAGACGTTCACAGTATACTGAGATCATTCGGGACTATGTGATCCTAGAGGACGGTATATGCCATGTGACACTCTCTTACACTCTACTACACTCTACTACACTCTACTACTGTTCCTTTCACTCTGCTACTGTCTCTTTCACTCTGTTACTGTCTCTTACACTCTGTTACTGTCTCTTACACTCTGTTACTGTCTCTTACACTCTGCTACTGTCTATAACACTCTCTTACACTCTGTTACTGTCTATTGCACTCTGCTACTGTCTCTTACACTATCTTACACTCTGTTACTGTCTATTACACTCTGCTACTGTCTCTTACACTCTCTTACACTATGTTACACTCTCTTACACTCTGCTGCTGTCTCTTACACTCTGTTACTGTCTCTTACACTCTCTTACACTCTGTTACACTCTCTTACACTCTGTTACACTCTCTTACACGCTGTTACACTCTCTTACACTCTGTTACTGTCTCTTACACTCTCTTACACTCTGCTACTGTCTCTCACACTCTGCCACTGTCTCTTACACTCTGCTACTCTCTGTTTCACTCTGCTTCTGTCTCTTACACTCTGCTACTGTCTCTTACGCTCTGTTACTGTCTCTTACACTCTACTACACTCTCGTGCACTCTGTTACTGTCTCTTACACTCTGTTACACTCTGTTACTGTCTCTTACACTCTGTTACTGTCTCTTACACTCTGTTACTGTCTCTTAAACTCTGCTACTGTCAATAACACTCTCTTACACTCCGTTACTGTCTCTTACACTCTGCTACTGTCTCTTACGCTCTGTTACTGTCTCTTACACTCTGTTACTGTCTCGTACACTCTGTTACTGTCTCTTACACTCTGTTACTGTCTCTTACACTCTGTTACACTCTGTTACTGTCTCTTACACTCTGTTACTGTCTCTTACACTCTGTTACTGTCTCTTAAACTCTGCTACTGTCAATAACACTCTCTTACACTCTGTTACTGTCTCTTACACTCTGCTGCTGTCTCTTACGCTCTGTTACTGTCTCTTACACTCTACTACACTCTCGTGCACTCTGTTACTGTCTCTTACACTCTGTTACTGTCTCGTACACTCTGTTACTGTCTCTTACACTCTGTTACTGTCTCTTAAACTCTGCTACTGTCAATAACACTCTCTTACACTCTGTTACTGTCTATTACACTCTGCTACTGTCTCTTACACTCTCTTACACTCTGTTACTGTCTATTACACTCTGCTACTGTCTCTTACACTCTCTTACACTATGTTACACTCTCTTACACTCTGCTGTTGTCTCTTACACTATGTTACTGTCTCTTACACTCTCCTACACTCTGTTACTGTCTCTTACACTCTCTTACACTCTGCTACTGTCTCTTACACTCTGCTACTCTCTGTTTTACTCTGCTTCTGTCTCTTACACTCTGCTACTGTCTCTTACGCTCTGTTACTGTCTCTTACACTCTACTACACTCTCGTACACTCTGTTACTGTCTCTTACACTCTGTTACACTCTCTTACACTCTGTTACTGTCTCTTACACTCTCTTACACTCTGCTGCTGTCTCTTACACTCTGTTACTGTCTCTTACACTCTCCTACACTCTGCTACTGTCTCTTACACCCTCTTACACTCTGTTACTCTCTTACACTCTGTTACTGTCTCTTAAACTCTGCTACTGTCTAGAACACTCTCTTACACTCTGTTACTGTCTATTACACTCTGCTACGGTCTCTTACACTCTCTTACACTCTGTTACTGTCTCTTACACTCTGTTACTGTCTCTTACACTCTCCTACACTCTGTTACTGTCTCTTACACTCTCTTACACTCTGTTACACTCTCTTACACGCTGTTACACTGTCTTACATTCTGTTACTGTCTGTTACACTCTCTTATACTCTGCTACTGTCTCTTACACTCTGCTACTGTCTCTTACACTCTGCTACTCTCTGTTTCACTCTGCTTCTGTCTCTTACACTCTGCTACTGTCTCTTACGCTCTGTTACTGTCTCTTACACTCTCTTACACTCTGTTACACTCTCTTACATGCTGTTACACCCTCTTACACACTGTTACTGTCTCTTACACTCTGTTACTGTCTCTTACACTCTGTTACTGTCTCTTACACTCTGCTACTGTCTATAACACTCTCTTACACTCTGTTACTGTCTATTGCACTCTGCTACTGTCTCTTACACTATCTTACACTCTGTTACTGTCTATTACACTCTGCTACTGTCTCTTACACTCTCTTACACTATGTTACACTCTCTTACACTCTGCTGCTGTCTCTTACACTCTGTTACTGTCTCTTACACTCTCTTACACTCTGTTACACTCTCTTACACTCTGTTACACTCTCTTACACGCTGTTACACTCTCTTACACTCTGTTACTGTCTCTTACACTCTCTTACACTCTGCTACTGTCTCTCACACTCTGCCACTGTCTCTTACACTCTGCTACTCTCTGTTTCACTCTGCTTCTGTCTCTTACACTCTGCTACTGTCTCTTACGCTCTGTTACTGTCTCTTACACTCTACTACACTCTCGTGCACTCTGTTACTGTCTCTTACACTCTCTTACACTATGTTACACTCTCTTACACTCTGCTGCTGTCTCTTACACTCTGTTACTGTCTCTTACGCTCTGTTACTGTCTCTTACACTCTACTACACTCTCGTGCACTCTGTTACTGTCTCTTACACTCTGTTACACTCTGTTACTGTCTCTTACACTCTGTTACTGTCTCTTACACTCTGTTACTGTCTCTTAAACTCTGCTACTGTCAATAACACTCTCTTACACTCCGTTATTGTCTCTTACACTCTGCTACTGTCTCTTACGCTCTGTTACTGTCTCTTACACTCTGTTACTGTCTCGTACACTCTGTTACTGTCTCTTACACTCTGTTACTGTCTCTTACACTCTGTTACTGTCTCTTACACTCTGTTACACTCTGTTACTGTCTCTTACACTCTGTTACTGTCTCTTACACTCTGTTACTGTCTCTTAAACTCTGCTACTGTCAATAACACTCTCTTACACTCTGTTACTGTCTCTTACACTCTGCTGCTGTCTCTTACGCTCTGTTACTGTCTCTTACATTCTACTACACTCTCGTGCACTCTGTTACTGTCTCTTACACTCTGTTACTGTCTCGTACACTCTGTTACTGTCTCTTACACTCTGTTACTGTCTCTTAAACTCTGCTACTGTCAATAACACTCTCTTACACTCTGTTACTGTCTATTACACTCTGCTACTGTCTCTTACACTCTCTTACACTCTGTTACTGTCTATTACACTCTGCTACTGTCTCTTACACTCTCTTACACTATGTTACACTCTCTTACACTCTGCTGTTGTCTCTTACACTATGTTACTGTCTCTTACACTCTCCTACACTCTGTTACTGTCTCTTACACTCTCTTACACTCTGCTACTGTCTCTTACACTCTGCTACTCTCTGTTTTACTCTGCTTCTGTCTCTTACACTCTGCTACTGTCTCTTACGCTCTGTTACTGTCTCTTACACTCTACTACACTCTCGTACACTCTGTTACTGTCTCTTACACTCTGTTACACTCTCTTACACTCTGTTACTGTCTCTTACACTCTCTTACACTCTGCTGCTGTCTCTTACACTCTGTTACTGTCTCTTACACTCTCCTACACTCTGCTACTGTCTCTTACACCCTCTTACACTCTGTTACTCTCTTACACTCTGTTACTGTCTCTTAAACTCTGCTACTGTCTAGAACACTCTCTTACACTCTGTTACTGTCTATTACACTCTGCTACGGTCTCTTACACTCTCTTACACTCTGTTACTGTCTCTTACACTCTGTTACTGTCTCTTACACTCTCCTACACTCTGTTACTGTCTCTTACACTCTCTTACACTCTGTTACACTCTCTTACACGCTGTTACACTGTCTTACATTCTGTTACTGTCTGTTACACTCTCTTATACTCTGCTACTGTCTCTTACACTCTGCTACTGTCTCTTACACTCTGCTACTCTCTGTTTCACTCTGCTTCTGTCTCTTACACTCTGCTACTGTCTCTTACGCTCTGTTACTGTCTCTTACACTCTCTTACACTCTGTTACACTCTCTTACATGCTGTTACACCCTCTTACACACTGTTACTGTCTCTTACACTCTGTTACTGTCTCTTACACTCTGTTACTGTCTCTTACACTCTGCTACTGTCTCTTAAACCCTCTTACACTCTGTTACTGTCTCTTACACTCTCTTACACGCTGTTACACCCTCTTACACACTGTTACTGTCTCTTACACTCTCTTACACTCTGCTACTGTCTCTTACACTCTGCTACTGTCTCTTACACTCTGTTACTGTCTCTTACACTCTGCTACTATCTCTTACGCTCTGTTACTGTCTCTTACACTCTGTTACTGTCTCTTACACTCTACTACTCTGTCATACACTCTGTTACTGTATCTTACACTATGTTACTGTCTCGTACACTCTGTTACTGTCTCTTACACTCTGTTACACTCTCTTACACTCTGTTACTGTCTCTTACACTCTCTTACACTCTGCTGCTGTTTCTTACACTCTGTTACTGTCTCTTACACTCTGTTACTGTCTCTTACACTCTCTTACACTATGTTACACTCTCTTACACTCTGCTGCTGTCTCTTACACTCTGTTACTGTCTCTTACACTCTGTTACTGTCTCTTACACTCTGTTACTGTCTCTTGCACTCTCTTACACTATGTTACACTCTCTTACACTCTGCTGCTGTCTCTTACACTCTGTTACTGTCTCTTACACTCTGTTACTGTCTCTTACACTCTCTTACACTCTGCTGCTGTCTCTTACACTCTGTTACTGTCTCTTACACTCTGTTACTGTCTCTTACACTGTCTTACACTCTCCTACACTCTGCTACTGTCTCTTACACCCTCTTACACTCTGTTACTGTCTCTTAAACTCTGCTACTGTCTAGAACACTCTCTTACACTCTGTTACTGTCTATTACACTCTGCTACTGTCTCTTCAACTCTCTTACACTCTGTTACTGTCTATTACACTCTGCTACTGTCTCTTACACTCTCTTACTCTATGTTACACTCTCTTACACTCTGCTGCTGTCTCTTACACTCTGTTACTGTCTCTTACACTCTGTTACTGTCTCTTACACTCTCCTACACTCTGTTACTGTCTCTTACACTCTCTTACACTCTGTTACACTCTCTTTCACGCTGTTACACTCTCTTACATTCTGTTACTGTCTCTTACACTTTCGTATCCTCTGCTACTGTCTCTTACACTCTGCTACTGTCTCTTACACTCTGCTACTCTCTCTTTCACTCTGTTTCTGTCTCTTACACTCTGCTACTGTCTCTTACGCTCTGTTACTGTCTCTTACACTCTCTTACACTCTGTTACACTCTCTTACATGCTGTTACACCCTCTTACACACTGTTACTGTCTCTTACACTCTGTTACTGTCTCTTACACTCTCTTACACTCTGTTACTGTCTCTTACACTCTGCTACTATCTCTTACGCTCTGTTACTGTCTCTTACACTCTGTTACTGTCTCTTACACTCTACTACTCTGTCATACACTCTGTTACTGTATCTTACACTCTGTTACACTCTCTTACACTCTGTTACTGTCTCTTACAGGCTCTTACACTCTGCTGCTGTCTCTTACACTCTGTTACTGTCTCTTACACTCTGTTACTGTCTCTTACACTCTCTTACACTATGTTACACTCTCTTACACTCTGCTGCTGTCTCTTACACTCTGTTACTGTCTCTTACACTCTGTTACTGTCTCTTACACTCTCTTACACTCTGCTGCTGTCTCTTACACTCTGTTACTGTCTCTTACACTCTGTTGCTGTCTCTTACACTCTCTTACACTCTCCTACACTCTGCTACTGTCTCTTAAACCCTCTTACACTCTGTTACTGTCTCTTAAACTCTGCTACTGTCTAGAACACTCTCTTACACTCTGTTACTGTCTATTACACTCTGCTACTGTCTCTTCAACTCTCTTACACTCTGTTACTGTCTATTACACTCTGCTACTGTCTCTTACACTCCCTTACACTATGTTACACTCTCTTACACTCTGCTGCTGTCTCTTACACTCTGTTACTGTCTCTTACACTCTGTTACTGTCTCTTACACTCTCCTACACTCTGTTACTGTCTCTTACACTCTCTTACACTCTGTTACACTCTCTTACACGCTGTTACACTCTCTTACATTCTGTTACTGTCTCTTACACTCTCGTATCCTCTGCTACTGTCTCTTACACTCTGCTACTGTCTCTTACACTCTGCTACTCTCTCTTTCACTCTGTTTCTGTCTCTTACACTCTGCTACTGTCTCTTACGCTCTGTTACTGTCTCTTACACTCTCTTACACTCTGTTACACTCTCTTACATGCTGTTACACCCTCTTACACACTGTTACTGTCTCTTACACTCTGTTACTGTCTCTTACACTCTGTTACTGTCTCTTACACTCTCTTACACTCTGCTACTGTCTCTTACACTCTGCTACTGTCTCTTACACTCTGCTACTGTCTCTTACACTCTGTTACTGTCTCTTACACTCTGCTACTATCTCTTACGCTCTGTTACTGTCTCTTACACTCTGTTACTGTCTCTTACACTCTACTACTCTGTCATACACTCTGTTACTGTATCTTACACTCTGTTACTGTCTCGTACACTCTGTTACTGTCTCTTACACTCTGTTACACTCTCTTACACTCTGTTACTGTCTCTTACAGGCTCTTACACTCTATTGCTGTCTCTTACACTCTGTTACTGTCTCTTACACTCTGTTACTGTCTCTTACACTCTCTTACACTCTGCTGCTGTCTCTTACACTCTGTTACTGTCTCTTACACTCTGTTACTGTCTCTTACACTATCTTACACTCTCCTACACTCTGCTACTGTCTCTTACACCCTCTTACACTCTGTTACTGTCTCTTAAACTCTGCTACTGTCTAGAACACTCTCTTACACTCTGTTACTGTCTATTACACTCTGCTACTGTCTCTTCAACTCTCTTACACTCTGTTACTGTCTATTACACTCTGCTACTGTCTCTTACACTCTCTTACTCTATGTTACACTCTCTTACACTCTGCTGCTGTCTCTTACACTCTGTTTTTGTCTCTTACACTCTGTTACTGTCTCTTACACTCTCCTACACTCTGTTACTGTCTCTTACACTCTCTTACACTCTGTTACACTCTCTTACACGCTGTTACACTCTCTTACATTCTGTTACTGTCTCTTACACTCTCGTATCCTCTGCTACTGTCTCTTACACTCTGCTACTGTCTCTTACACTCTGCTACTCTCTCTTTCACTCTGTTTCTTTCTCTTACACTCTGCTACTGTCTCTTACGCTCTGTTACTGTCTCTTACACTCTCTTACACTCTGTTACACTCTCTTACATGCTGTTACACCCTCTTACACACTGTTACTGTCTCTTACACTCTGTTACTGTCTTTTACACTCTGTTACTGTCTCTTACACTCTCTTACACTCTGTTACTGTCTCTTACACTCTGCTACTATCTCTTACGCTCTGCTACTGTCTCTTACGCTCTGTTACTGTCTCTTACACTCTCTTACACTCTGTTACACTCTCTTACATGCTGTTACACCCTCTTACACACTGTTACTGTCTCTTACACTCTGTTACTGTCTCTTACACTCTGTTACTGTCTCTTACACTCTCTTACACTCTGCTACTGTCTCTTACACTCTGCTACTGTCTCTTACACTCTGCTACTGTCTCTTACACTCTGTTACTGTCTCTTACACTCTGCTACTATCTCTTACGCTCTGTTACTGTCTCTTACACTCTGTTACTGTCTCTTACACTCTACTACTCTGTCATACACTCTGTTACTGTATCTTACACTCTGTTACTGTCTCGTACACTCTGTTACTGTCTCTTACACTCTGTTACACTCTCTTACACTCTGTTACTGTCTCTTACAGGCTCTTACACTCTATTGCTGTCTCTTACACTCTGTTACTGTCTCTTACACTCTGTTACTGTCTCTTACACTCTCTTACACTATGTTACACTCTCTTACACTCTGCTGCTGTCTCTTACACTCTGTTACTGTCTCTTACACTCTGTTACTGTCTCTTACACTCTCTTACACTCTGCTGCTGTCTCTTACACTCTGTTACTGTCTCTTACACTCTGTTACTGTCTCTTACACTATCTTACACTCTCCTACACTCTGCTACTGTCTCTTACACCCTCTTACACTCTGTTACTGTCTCTTAAACTCTGCTACTGTCTAGAACACTCTCTTACACTCTGTTACTGTCTATTACACTCTGCTACTGTCTCTTCAACTCTCTTACACTCTGTTACTGTCTATTACACTCTGCTACTGTCTCTTACACTCTCTTACTCTATGTTACACTCTCTTACACTCTGCTGCTGTCTCTTACACTCTGTTTTTGTCTCTTACACTCTGTTACTGTCTCTTACACTCTCCTACACTCTGTTACTGTCTCTTACACTCTCTTACACTCTGTTACACTCTCTTACACGCTGTTACACTCTCTTACATTCTGTTACTGTCTCTTACACTCTCGTATCCTCTGCTACTGTCTCTTACACTCTGCTACTGTCTCTTACACTCTGCTACTCTCTCTTTCACTCTGTTTCTTTCTCTTACACTCTGCTACTGTCTCTTACGCTCTGTTACTGTCTCTTACACTCTCTTACACTCTGTTACACTCTCTTACATGCTGTTACACCCTCTTACACACTGTTACTGTCTCTTACACTCTGTTACTGTCTTTTACACTCTGTTACTGTCTCTTACACTCTCTTACACTCTGTTACTGTCTCTTACACTCTGCTACTATCTCTTACGCTCTGTTACTGTCTCTTACACTCTGTTACTGTCTCTTACACTCTACTACTCTGTCATACACTCTGTTACTGTATCTTACACTCTGTTACTGTCTCGTACACTCTGTTACTGTCTCTTACACTCTGTTACACTCTCTTACACTCTGTTACTGTCTCTTACATGCTCTTACACTCTGCTGCTGTCTCTTACACTCTGTTACTGTCTCTTACACTCTGTTACTGTCTCTTACACTCTCTTACACTATGTTACACTCTCTTACACTCTGCTGCTGTCTCTTACACTCTGTTACTGTCTCTTACACTCTGTTACTGTCTCTTACACTCTCTTACACTCTGCTGCTGTCTCTTACACTCTGTTACTGTCTCTTACACTCTGTTACTGTCTCTTACACTATCTTACACTCTCCTACACTCTGCTACTGTCTCTTACACCCTCTTACACTCTGTTACTGTCTCTTAAACTCTGCTACTGTCTAGAACACTCTCTTACACTCTGTTACTGTCTATTACACTCTGCTACTGTCTCTTCAACTCTCTTACACTCTGTTACTGTCTATTACACTCTGCTACTGTCTCTTACACCCTCTTACACTCTGTTACTGTCTCTTAAACTCTGCTACTGTCTAGAACACTCTCTTACACTCTGTTACTGTCTATTACACTCTGCTACTGTCTCTTCAACTCTCTTACACTCTGTTACTGTCTATTACACTCTGCTACTGTCTCTTACACTCTCTTACACTATGTTACAATCTCTTACACTCTGCTGCTGTCTCTTACACTCTGTTACTGTCTCTTACAAGCTGTTACTGTCTCTTACACTCTGTTACTGTCTCTTACACTCTCCTACACTCTGTTACTGTCTCTTACACTCTCTTACACTCTGTTACACTCTCTTACACGCTGTTACACTCTCTTACATTCTGTTACTGTCTCTTACACTCTCGTATCCTCTGCTACTGTCTCTTACACTCTGCTACTGTCTCTTACACTCTGCTACTCTCTCTTTCACTCTGTTTCTGTCTCTTACACTCTGCTACTGTCTTTTACGCTCTGTTACTGTCTCTTACACTCTCTTACACTCTGTTACACTCTCTTACATGCTGTTACACCCTCTTACACACTGTTACTGTCTCTTACACTCTGTTACTGTCTCTTACACTCTGTTACTGTCTCTTACACTCTCTTACACTCTGCTACTGTCTCTTACACTCTGCTACTGTCTCTTACACCCTGTTACTGTCTCTTACACTCTGCTACTATCTCTTACACTCTGTTACTGTCTCTTACACTCTGTTACTGTCTCTTACACTCTACTACTCTGTCATACACTCTGTTACTGTATCTTACACTCTGTTACTGTCTCGTACACTCTGTTACTGTCTCTTACACTCTGTTACACTCTGTTACTGTCTCTTACAGGCTCTTACACTCTACTGCTGTCTCTTACACTCTGTTACTGTCTCTTACACTCTGTTACTGTCTCTTACACTCTCTTACACTATGTTACACTCTCTTACACTCTGCTGCTGTCTCTTACACTCTGTTACTGTCTCTTACACTCTGTTACTGTCTCTTACACTCTCTTACACTCTGCTGCTGTCTCTTACACTCTGTTACTGTCTCTTACACTATCTTACACTCTCCTACACTCTGCTACTGTCTCTTACACCCTCTTACACTCTGTTACTGTCTCTTAAACTCTGCTACTGTCTAGAACACTCTCTTACACTCTGTTACTGTCTATTACACTCTGCTACTGTCTCTTCAACTCTCTTACACTCTGTTACTGTCTATTACACTCTGCTACTGTCTCTTACACTCTCTTACTCTATGTTACACTCTCTTACACTCTGCTGCTGTCTCTTACACTCTGTTACTGTCTCTTACACTCTGTTACTGTCTCTTACACTCTGTTACTGTCTCTTACACTCTCCTACACTCTGTTACTGTCTCTTACACTCTCTTACACTCTGTTACACTCTCTTACACGCTGTTACACTCTCTTACATTCTGTTACTGTCTCTTACACTCTCGTATACTCTGCTACTGTCTCTTACACTCTGCTACTGTCTCTTACACTCTGCTACTCTCTCTTACACTCTGCTACTCTCTCTTTCACTCTGTTTCTGTCTCTTACACTCTGCTACTGTCTCTTACGCTCTGTTACTGTCTCTTACACTCTCTTACACTCTGTTACACTCTCTTACATGCTGTTACACCCTCTTACACACTGTTACTGTCTCTTACACTCTGTTACTGTCTCTTACACTCTGTTACTGTCTCTTACACTCTCTTACACTCTGTTACTGTCTCTTACACTCTGCTACTATCTCTTACGCTCTGTTACTGTCTCTTACACTCTGTTACTGTCTCTTACACTCTACTACTCTGTCATACACTCTGTTACTGTATCTTACACTCTGTTACACTCTCTTACACTCTGTTACTGTCTCTTACAGGCTCTTACACTCTGCTGCTGTCTCTTACACTCTGTTACTGTCTCTTACACTCTGTTACTGTCTCTTACACTCTCTTACACTATGTTACACTCTCTTACACTCTGCTGCTGTCTCTTACACTCTGTTACTGTCTCTTACACTCTGTTACTGTCTCTTACACTCTCTTACACTCTGCTGCTGTCTCTTACACTCTGTTACTGTCTCTTACACTCTGTTGCTGTCTCTTACACTCTCTTACACTCTCCTACACTCTGCTACTGTCTCTTACACCCTCTTACACTCTGTTACTGTCTCTTAAACTCTGCTACTGTCTAGAACACTCTCTTACACTCTGTTACTGTCTATTACACTCTGCTACTGTCTCTTCAACTCTCTTACACTCTGTTACTGTCTATTACACTCTGCTACTGTCTCTTACACTCTCTTACTCTATGTTACACTCTCTTACACTCTGCTGCTGTCTCTTACACTCTGTTACTGTCTCTTACACTCTCCTACACTCTGTTACTGTCTCTTACACTCTCTTACACTCTGTTACACTCTCTTACACGCTGTTACACTCTCTTACATTCTGTTACTGTCTCTTACACTCTCGTATCCTCTGCTACTGTCTCTTACACTCTGCTACTGTCTCTTACACTCTGCTACTCTCTCTTTCACTCTGTTTCTGTCTCTTACACTCTGCTACTGTCTCTTACGCTCTGTTACTGTCTCTTACACTCTCTTACACTCTGTTACACTCTCTTACATGCTGTTACACCCTCTTACACACTGTTACTGTCTCTTACACTCTGTTACTGTCTCTTACACTCTCTTACACTCTCCTACACTCTGCTACTGTCTCTTACACCCTCTTACACTCTGTTACTGTCTCTTAAACTCTGCTACTGTCTAGAACACTCTCTTACACTCTGTTACTGTCTATTACACTCTGCTACTGTCTCTTCAACTCTCTTACACTCTGTTACTGTCTATTACACTCTGCTACTGTCTCTTACACTCTCTTACACTATGTTACAATCTCTTACACTCTGCTGCTGTCTCTTACACTCTGTTACTGTCTCTTACAAGCTGTTACTGTCTCTTACACTCTGTTACTGTCTTTTACACTCTCCTACACTCTGTTACTGTCTCTTACACTCTCTTACACTCTGTTACACTCTCTTACACGCTGTTACACTCTCTTACATTCTGTTACTGTCTCTTACACTCTCGTATCCTCTGCTACTGTCTCTTACACTCTGCTACTGTCTCTTACACTCTGCTACTCTCTCTTACACTCTGCTACTCTCTCTTTCACTCTGTTTCTGTCTCTTACACTCTGCTACTGTCTTTTACGCTCTGTTACTGTCTCTTACACTCTCTTACACTCTGTTACACTCTCTTACATGCTGTTACACCCTCTTACACACTGTAACTGTCTCTTACACTCTGTTACTGTCTCTTACACTCTGTTACTGTCTCTTACACTCTCTTACACTCTGCTACTGTCTCTTACACTCTGCTACTGTCTCTTACACCCTGTTACTGTCTCTTACACTCTGCTACTATCTCTTACACTCTGTTACTGTCTCTTACACTCTGTTACTGTCTCTTACACTCTACTACTCTGTCATACACTCTGTTACTGTATCTTACACTCTGTTACTGTCTCGTACACTCTGTTACTGTCTCTTACACTCTGTTACACTCTGTTACTGTCTCTTACAGGCTCTTACACTCTACTGCTGTCTCTTACACTCTGTTACTGTCTCTTACACTCTGTTACTGTCTCTTACACTCTCTTACACTATGTTACACTCTCTTACACTCTGCTGCTGTCTCTTACACTCTGTTACTGTCTCTTACACTCTGTTACTGTCTCTTACACTCTCTTACACTCTGCTGCTGTCTCTTACACTCTGTTACTGTCTCTTACACTATCTTACACTCTCCTACACTCTGCTACTGTCTCTTACACCCTCTTACACTCTGTTACTGTCTCTTAAACTCTGCTACTGTCTAGAACACTCTCTTACACTCTGTTACTGTCTATTACACTCTGCTACTGTCTCTTCAACTCTCTTACACTCTGTTACTGTCTATTACACTCTGCTACTGTCTCTTACACTCTCTTACTCTATGTTACACTCTCTTACACTCTGCTGCTGTCTCTTACACTCTGTTACTGTCTCTTACACTCTGTTACTGTCTCTTACACTCTGTTACTGTCTCTTACACTCTCCTACACTCTGTTACTGTCTCTTACACTCTCTTACACTCTGTTACACTCTCTTACACGCTGTTACACTCTCTTACATTCTGTTACTGTCTCTTACACTCTCGTATCCTCTGCTACTGTCTCTTACACTCTGCTACTCTCTCTTACACTCTGCTACTCTCTCTTTCACTCTGTTTCTGTCTCTTACACTCTGCTACTGTCTCTTACGCTCTGTTACTGTCTCTTACACTCTCTTACACTCTGTTACACTCTCTTACATGCTGTTACACCCTCTTACACACTGTTACTGTCTCTTACACTCTGTTACTGTCTCTTACACTCTGTTACTGTCTCTTACACTCTCTTACACTCTGTTACTGTCTCTTACACTCTGCTACTATCTCTTACGCTCTGTTACTGTCTCTTACACTCTGTTACTGTCTCTTACACTCTACTACTCTGTCATACACTCTGTTACTGTATCTTACACTCTGTTACACTCTCTTACACTCTGTTACTGTCTCTTACAGGCTCTTACACTCTGCTGCTGTCTCTTACACTCTGTTACTGTCTCTTACACTCTGTTACTGTCTCTTACACTCTCTTACACTATGTTACACTCTCTTACACTCTGCTGCTGTCTCTTACACTCTGTTACTGTCTCTTACACTCTGTTACTGTCTCTTACACTCTCTTACACTCTGCTGCTGTCTCTTACACTCTGTTACTGTCTCTTACACTCTGTTGCTGTCTCTTACACTCTCTTACACTCTCCTACACTCTGCTACTGTCTCTTACACCCTCTTACACTCTGTTACTGTCTCTTAAACTCTGCTACTGTCTAGAACACTCTCTTACACTCTGTTACTGTCTATTACACTCTGCTACTGTCTCTTCAACTCTCTTACACTCTGTTACTGTCTATTACACTCTGCTACTGTCTCTTACACTCTCTTACTCTATGTTACACTCTCTTACACTCTGCTGCTGTCTCTTACACTCTGTTACTGTCTCTTACACTCTGTTACTGTCTCTTACACTCTCCTACACTCTGTTACTGTCTCTTACACTCTCTTACACTCTGTTACACTCTCTTACACGCTGTTACACTCTCTTACATTCTGTTACTGTCTCTTACACTCTCGTATCCTCTGCTACTGTCTCTTACACTCTGCTACTGTCTCTTACACTCTGCTACTCTCTCTTTCACTCTGTTTCTGTCTCTTACACTCTGCTACTGTCTCTTACGCTCTGTTACTGTCTCTTACACTCTCTTACACTCTGTTACACTCTCTTACATGCTGTTACACCCTCTTACACACTGTTACTGTCTCTTACACTCTGTTACTGTCTCTTACACTCTCTTACACTCTCCTACACTCTGCTACTGTCTCTTACACCCTCTTACACTCTGTTACTGTCTCTTAAACTCTGCTACTGTCTAGAACACTCTCTTACACTCTGTTACTGTCTATTACACTCTGCTACTGTCTCTTCAACTCTCTTACACTCTGTTACTGTCTATTACACTCTGCTACTGTCTCTTACACTCTCTTACACTATGTTACACTCTCTTACACTCTGCTGCTGTCTCTTACACTCTGTTACTGTCTCTTACACTCTGTTACTGTCTCTTACACTCTCCTACACTCTGTTACTGTCTCTTACACTCTCTTACACTCTGTTACACTCTCTTACACGCTGTTACACTCTCTTACATTCTGTTACTGTCTCTTACACTCTCGTAAACTCTGCTACTGTCTCTTACACTCTGCTACTGTCTCTTACACTCTGCTACTCTCTCTTTCACTCTGTTTCTGTCTCTTACACTCTGCTACTGTCTCTTACGCTCTGTTACTGTCTCTTACACTCTCTTACACTCTGTTACACTCTCTTACATGCTGTTACACCCTCTTACACACTGTTACTGTCTCTTACACTCTGTTACTGTCTCTTACACTCTGTTACTGTCTCTTACACTCTCTTACACTCTGCTACTGTCTCTTACACTCTGCTACTGTCTCTTACACTCTGTTACTGTCTCTTACACTCTGCTACTATCTCTTACGCTCTGTTACTGTCTCTTACACTCTGTTACTGTCTCTTACACTCTGTTACTGTCTCTTACACTCTGTTACACTCTCTTACACTCTGTTACTGTCTCTTACAGGCTCTTACACTCTACTGCTGTCTCTTACACTCTGTTACTGTCTCTTACACTCTGTTACTGTCTCTTACACTCTCTTACACTATGTTACACTCTCTTACACTCTGCTGCTGTCTCTTACACTCTGTTACTGTCTCTTACACTCTGTTACTGTCTCTTACACTCTGTTACTGTCTCTTACACTCTCTTACACTCTGCTGCTGTCTCTTACACTCTGTTACTGTCTCTTACACTCTGTTACTGTCTCTTACACTATCTTACACTCTCCTACACTCTGCTACTGTCTCTTACACCCTCTTACACTCTGTTACTGTCTCTTAAACTCTGCTACTGTCTAGAACACTCTCTTACACTCTGTTACTGTCTATTACACTCTGCTACTGTCTCTTCAACTCTCTTACACTCTGTTACTGTCTATTACACTCTGCTACTGTCTCTTACACTCTCTTACTCTATGTTACACTCTCTTACACTCTGCTGCTGTCTCTTACACTCTGTTACTGTCTCTTACACTCTGTTACTGTCTCTTACACTCTCTTACACTCTGTTACACTCTCTTACACGCTGTTACACTCTCTTACATTCTGTTTCTGTCTCTTACACTCTCGTATCCTCTGCTACTGTCTCTTACACTCTGCTACTGTCTCTTACACTCTGCTACTGTCTCTTACACTCTGCTACTCTCTCTTTCACTCTGTTTCTTTCTCTTACACTCTGCTACTGTCTCTTACGCTCTGTTACTGTCTCTTACACTCTGTTACACTCTCTTACATGCTGTTACACCCTCTTACACACTGTTACTGTCTCTTACACTCTGTTACTGTCTCTTACACTCTGTTACTGTCTCTTACACTCTCTTACACTCTGTTACTGTCTCTTACACTCTGCTACTATCTCTTACGCTCTGTTACTGTCTCTTACACTCTGTTACTGTCTCTTACACTCTACTACTCTGTCATACACTCTGTTACTGTATCTTACACTCTGTTACTGTCTCGTACACTCTGTTACTGTCTCTTACACTCTGTTACACTCTCTTACACTCTGTTACTGTCTCTTACATGCTCTTACACTCTGCTGCTGTCTCTTACTTTCTGTTACTGTCTCTTACACTCTGTTACTGTCTCTTACACTCTCTTACACTATGTTACACTCTTACACTCTGCTGCTGTCTCTTACACTCTGTTACTGTCTCTTACACTCTGTTACTGTCTCTTACACTCTCTTACACTCTGCTGCTGTCTCTTACACTCTGTTACTGTCTCTTACACTCTGTTACTGTCTCTTACACTATCTTACACTCTCCTACACTCTGCTACTGTCTCTTACACCCTCTTTCACTCTGTTACTGTCTCTTAAACTCTGCTACTGTCTAGAACACTCTCTTACACTCTGTTACTGTCTATTACACTCTGCTACTGTCTCTTCAACTCTCTTACACTCTGTTACTGTCTATTACACTCTGCTACTGTCTCTTACACTCTCTTACACTATGTTACACTCTCTTACACTCTGCTGCTGTCTCTTACACTCTGTTACTGTCTCTTACACTCTCCTACACTCTGTTACTGTCTCTTACACTCTCTTACACTCTGTTACACTCTCTGACACGCTGTTACACTCTCTTACACTCTGTTACTGTCTCTTACACTCTGCTACTGTCTCTTACACTCTGCTACTCTCTGTTTCACTCTGCTTCTGTCTCTTACACTCTGCTACTGTCTCTTACGCTCTGTTACTGTCTCTTACACTCTACTACACTCTCGTACACTCTGTTACTGTCTCTTACACTCTGTTACTGTCTCGTACACTCTGTTACTGTCTCTTACACTCTGTTACACTCTCTTACACTCTGTTACTGTCTCTTACACTCTCTTACACTCTGCTGCTGTCTCTTAAACTCTGTTACTGTCTCTTACACTCTGTTACTGTGTCTTACACTCTCTTACACTCTGTTACTGTCTCTTACACTCTCTTACACTCTCCTACACTCTGCTACTGTCTCTTACATCCTCTTACACTCTGTTACTGTCTCTTACACTCTCTTACACTCTGTTACACTCTCTTACACTCTGTTACTGTCTCTTACACTCTGTTACTGTCTCTTACACTCTCTTACACTCTCTTACACTCTCCTACACTCTGCTACTGTCTCTTACACCCTCTTACACTCTGTTACTGTCTCTTACACTCTGTTACTGTCTCTTAAACTCTGCTACTGTCTATAACACTCTCTTACACTCTGTTACTGTCTATTACACTCTGCTACTGTCTCTTACACTCTCTTACACTCTCTTACACTCTGTTACACTCTCTTACACTCTGCTGCTGTCTCTTACACTATGTTACTGTCTCTTACACTCTCCTACACTCTGTTACTGTCTCTTACAATCTCTTACACTCTGTTACACTCTCTTACACGCTGTTACACTCTCTTACACTCTGTTACTGTCTCTTACACTCTCTTACACTCTGCTACTGTCTCTTACACTCTGCTACTCTCTCTTTCACTCTGCTTCTGTCTCTTACACTCTGCTACTGTCTCTTACGCTCTGTTACTGTCTCTTACACTCTACTACACTCTCGTACACTCTGTTACTGTCTCTTACACTCTGTTACACTCTCTTACACTCTGTTACACTCTCTTACACTCTGTTACTGTCTCTTACACTCTCTTACACTCTGCTGCTGTCTCTTACACTCTGTTACTGTCTCTTACACTCTGTTCCTGTCTCTTACACTCTCTTACACTCTCCTACACTCTGCTACTGTCTCTTACCCCCTCTTACACTCTGTTACTGTCTCTTACACTCTCTTACACTCTGTTACACTCTCTTACACGCTGTTACACTCTCTTACACGCTGTTACACCCTCTTACACACTGTTACTGTCTCTTACACTCTCTTACACTCTGCTACTGTCTCTTACACTCTGTTACTGTCTCTTACACTCTGCTACTGTCTCCTACACTCTGTTACTGTCTCTTTCACTCTGTTACTATCTCTTACACTCTGCTACTATCTCTTACGCTCTGTTACTGTCTCTTACACTCTACTACACTGTCATACGCTCTGTTACTGTATCTTACACTCTGTTACTGTCTCGTACACTCTGATACTGTCTCTTACACTCTGTTACTGTCTCCTATACTCTGTTACTGTCTCCTATACTCTGTAACACTCCCTTACACTCTGCTGCTGTCTCATATACTCTGTTACTGCCTCTTACACTCTGTTACTGTCTCTTACACTCTCTTACACTCTCTTACACTCTCCTACACTCTGCTGCTGTCTCTTACACCCTCTTACACTCTGTTACTGTCTCTTACACTCTCTTACACTCTGTTACACTCTCTTACACGCTGTTACACCCTCTTACACTCTGTTACTGTCTCTTACACTCTGCTACTGTCTCCTACACTCTGTTACTGTCTCCTACACTCTGTTACTGTCTCTTTCACTCTGCTACTATCTCTTATGCTCTGTTACTGTCTCTTACACTCTACTACACTGTCATACACTCTGTTACTGTCTCGTACACACTGTTACTGTCTCTTACACTCTGTTACTGTCTCCTATACTCTGTTACTGTCTCCTATACTCTGTTACACTCTCTTACACTCTGCTGCTGTCTCATATACTCTGTTACTGTCTCTTACACTCTGTTACTGTCTCTTACACTCTCTTACACACTGTTACACTCTCCTACACTCTGTTACTGTCTCTTACATTCTCTTACACTCTGTTACTGTCTCCTATACTCTGTTACTGTCTCCTATACTCTGTTACTCTCTTTTTCACTCTGCTTCTGTCTCTTACACTCTGTTACTGTCTTTTACACTCTCTTACACTCTCTTACACTCTGCTCCTGTCTCTTACACCCTCTTACACTCTGTTACTGTCTCTTACACTCTCTTACACTCTGTTACGCTCTCTTACACGCTGTTACACTCTCTTACACACTGTTACTGTCTCTTACACACTGTTACTGTCTCTTACACTCTCTTACACTCTGCTACTGTCTCTTACACTCTGTTACTGTCTCGTACACTCTGTTACTGTCTCTTACACTCTGTTACTGTCTCCTATACTCTGTTACACTCTCTTACACTCTGCTGCTGTCTCATATACTCTGTTACTGTCTCTTACACTCTGTTACTGTCTCTTACACTCTCTTACACGCTGTTACACTCTCTTACACGCTGTTACACCCTCTTACACACTGTTACTGTCTCTTACACTCTCTTACACTCTGCTACTGTCTCTTACACTCTGCTACTGTCTCTTACACTCTGTTACTGTCTCTTACACTCTGCTACTATCTCTTACGCTCTGTTACTGTCTCTTACACTCTGTTACTGTCTCTTACACTCTACTACTCTGTCATACACTCTGTAACTGTCTCTTACACTCTCTTACACTCTGTTACTGTCTCCTATACATTGTTACTGTCTCCTATACTCTGTTACACTCTCTTACACTCTGCTACTGTCTCATATACTCTGTTACTGTCTCTTACTCTCTGCTACTGTCTCTTACACAGGTTTACGATGTCTACGCGAAGAGATCCCCAAAGACCTTCACAGTATACTGAGATCATTCGGGACTATGTGATCCTAGAGGACGGTATATGCCATGTGACACTCTCTTACACTCTACTATACTCTACTACTGTCTCTTTCACTCTGCTACTGTCTCTTTCACTCTGTTACTGTCTCTTACACTCTGTTACTGTCTCTTAAACTCTGTTACTGTCTCTTAAACTCTGCTACTGTCTATAACACTCTCTTACACTCTGTTACTGTCTATTACATTCTGCTACTGTCTCTTACACTCTCTTACACTATGTTACACTCTCTTACACTCTGCTGCTGTCTCTTACACTCTGTTTCTGTCTCTTACACTCTGTTACTGTCTCTTACACTCTCCTACACTCTGTTACTGTCTCTTACACGCTGTTAAACGCTGTTACACTCTCTTACACTCTGTTACTGTCTCTTACACTCTGCTACTGTCTCTTACACTCTGTTACTGTCTCTTACGCTCTGTTACTGTCTCTTACACTCTGTTATTGTCTCGTACACTCTGTTACTGTCTCTTACACTCTGTTACACTCTCTTACACTCTGTTACTGTCTCTTACACTCTCTTACACTCTGCTACTGTCTCTTACACTCTGTTACTGTCTCTTACACTCTACTACACTCTCGTACACTCTGTTACTGTCTCTTACACTCTGTTACTGTCTCGTACACTCTGTTACTGTCTCTTACACTCTGTTACACTCTCTTACACTCTGTTACTGTCTCTTACACTCTCTTACACTCTGCTGCTGTCTCTTAAACTCTGTTACTGTCTCTTACACTCTGTTACTGTGTCTTACACTCTCTTACACTCTGTTACTGTCTCTTACACTCTCTTACACTCTCCTACACTCTGCTACTGTCTCTTACATCCTCTTACACTCTGTTACTGTCTCTTACACTCTCTTACACTCTGTTACACTCTCCTACACTCTGCTACTGTCTCTTACACCCTCTTACATTCTGTTACTGTCTCTTACACTCTGTTACACTCTCTTACACTCTGTTACTGTCTCTTATATTCTCTTACACTCTGTTACAGTCTCCTATACTCTGTTACTGTCTCCTATACTCTGTTACACTCTCTTACACTCTGCTACGGTCTCATATACTCTGTTACTGTCTCTTACTCTCTGCTACTGTCTCTTACACAGGTTTACGATGTCTACGCGAAGAGATCCCCAAAGACGTTCACAGTATACTGAGATCATTCGGGACTATGTGATCCTAGAGGACGGTATATGCCATGTGACACTCTCTTACACTCTACTAATGTTTCTTTCACTCTGCTACTGTCTCTTTCACTCTGCTACTGTCTCTTACACTCTGTTACTGTCTCTTACACTCTGTTACTGTCTCTTACACTCTGCTACTGTCTCTTACACCCTCTTACACTCTGTTACTGTCTCTTACACTCTCTTACACGCTGCTACACTTTCTTACACGCTGTTACACCCTCTTACACACTGTTACTGTCTCTTACACTCTCTTACACTCTGCTACTGTCTCTTACACTCTGCTACTGTCTCTAACACTCTGTTACTGTCTCTTACACTCTGCTACTATCTCTTACGCTCTGTTACTGTCTCTTACACTCTGTTACTGTCTCTTACACTCTACTACTCTGTCATACACTCTGTTACACTCTCTTACACTCTCCTACACTCTGCTACTGTCTCTTATACCCTCTTACACTCTGTTACTGTCTCTTACACTCTCTTACACTCTCTTACACTCTCCTACACTCTGCTACTGTCTCTTATACCCTCTTACACCCTCTTACACACTGTTACTGTCTCTTACACTATCTTACTTTCTGCTACTGTCTCTTACACTCTCTTACTGTCTCGTACACTCTGTTACTGTCTCTTACACTCTGTTACTGTCTCCTATACTCTGTTACTGTCTCCTATACTCTGTTACACTCTCTTACACTCTGCTGCTGTCTCATATACTCTGTTACTGTCTCTTACACTTTGTTACTGTCTCTTACACTCTCTTACACTCTGCTACTGTCTCATATACTCTGTTACTGTCTCTTACACTCTGTTACACTCTCTTACACTCTGTTACTGTCTCTTACATTCTCTTACACTCTGTTACTGTCTCCTATACTCTGTTACTATCTCCTATACTCTGTTACACTCTCTTACACTCTGCTACTGTCTCATATACTCTGTTACCGTCTCTTACTCTCTGCTACTGTCTCTTACACAGGTTAACGATGTCTACGCGAAGAGATCCCCAAAGACGTTCACAGTATACTGAGATCATTCGGGACTATGTGGTCCTAGAGGACGGTATATGCCATGTGACACTCTCTTACACTCTACTACACTCTACTACACTCTACTACTGTTTCTTTCACTCTGCTACTGTCTCTTTCACTCTGTTACTGTCTCTTACACTCTGTTACTGTCTCTTAAACTCTGCTACTGTCTATAACACTCTCTTACACTCTGTTACTGTCTATTACACTCTGCTACTGTCTCTTACACTCTCTTACACTATGTTACACTCTCTTACACTCTGCTGCTGTCTCTTACACTCTGTTACTGTCTCTTACACTTTGTTACTGTCTCTTACACTCTCCTACACTCTGTTACTGTCTCTTACACTCTCTTACACTCTGTTACACTCTCTTACACGCTGTTACACTCTCTTACATTCTGTTACTGTCTCTTACACTCTCGTATCCTCTGCTACTGTCTCTTACACTCTGCTACTCTCTCATTCACTCTGTTTCTGTCTCTTACACTCTGCTACTGTCTCTTACGCTCTGTTACTGTCTCTTACACTCTCTTACACTCTGTTACACTCTCTTACATGCTGTTACACCCTCTTACACACTGTTACTGTCTCTTACACTCTGTTACTGTCTCTTACACTCTCTTACACTCTGCTGCTGTCTCTTACACTCTGTTACTGTCTCTTACACTCTGTTACTATCTCTTACACTCTCTTACACTCTCCTACACTCTGCTACTGTCTCTTACACCCTCTTAAACTCTGTTACTGTCTCTTAAACTCTGCTACTGTCTAGAACACTCTCTTACACTCTGTTACTGTCTATTACACTCTGCTACTGTCTCTTCAACTCTCTTACACTCTGTTACTGTCTATTACACTCTGCTACTGTCTCTTACACTCTCTTACACTATGTTACACTCTCTTACACTCTGCTGCTGTCTCTTACACTCTGTTTCTGTCTCTTACACTCTCCTACACTCTGTTACTGTCTCTTACACTCTCTTACACTCTGTTACACTCTCTTACACGCTGTTACACTCTCTTACATTCTGTTACTGTCTCTTACACTCTCGTATCCTCTGCTACTGTCTCTTACACTCTGCTACTGTCTCTTACACTCTGCTACACTCTCTTTCACTCTGTTTCTGTCTCTTACACTCTGCTACTGTCTCCTACGCTCTGTTACTGTCTCTTACACTCTTACACTCTGTTACACTCTCTTACATGCTGTTACACCCTCTTACACACTGTTACTGTCTCTTACACTCTGTTACTGTCTCTTACACTCTGTTACTGTCTCTTACACTCTGCTACTGTCTCTTACACCCTCTTACACTCTGTTACTGTCTCTTACACTCTCTTACACTCTGTTACACTCTCTTACACGCTGTCACACTCTCTTACACGCTGTTACACCCTCTTACACACTATTACTGTCTCTTACACTCTCTTACACTCTGCTACTGTCTCTTACACTCTGCTACTGTCTCTTACACTCTGTTACTGTCTCTTACACTCTGCTACTATCTCTTACACTCTGTTACTGTCTCTTACACTCTGTTACTGTCTCTTACACTCTACTACTCTGTCATCCACTCTGTTACTGTATCTTGCACTCTGTTACTGTCTCGTACACTCTGTTACTGTCTCTTACACTCTGTTACACTCTCTTACACTCTGTAACTGTCTCTTACACTCTCTTACACTCTGTTACTGTCTCCTATACTTTGTTACTGTCTCCTATACTCTGTTACACTCTCTTACACTCTGCTACTGTCTCATATACTCTGTTATTGTCTCTTACTCTCTGCTACTGTCTCAGGTTTACGATGTCTACGCGAAGAGATCCCCAAAGACCTTCACAGTATACTGAGATCATTCGGGACTATGTGATCCTAGAGGACGGTATATGCCATGTGACACTCTCTTACACTCTACTATACTCTACTACACTCTACTACTGTCTCTTTCACTCTGCTACTGTCTCTTCCACTCTGTTACTGTCTGTTACACTCTGTTACTGTCTCTTAAACTCTGTTACTGTCTCTTAAACTCTGCTACTGTCTATAACACTCTCTTACACTCTGTTACTGTCTATTACACTCTGCCACTGTCTCTTACACTCTCTTACACTCTTTTACTGTCTATTACATTCTGCTACTGTCTCTTACACTCTCTTACACTATGTTACACTCTCTTACACTCTGCTGCTGTCTCTTACACTCTGTTACTGTCTCTTACACTCTCCTACACTCTGTTACTGTCTCTTACACTCTCTTACACTCTGTTACACTCTCTGACACGCTGTTACACTCTCTTACACTCTGTTACTGTCTCTTACACTCTGCTACTGTCTCTTACACTCTGCTACTCTCTGTTTCACTCTGCTTCTGTCTCTTACACTCTGCTACTGTCTCTTACGCTCTGTTACTGTCTCTTACACTCTACTACACTCTCGTACACTCTGTTACTGTCTCTTACACTCTGTTACTGTCTGGTACACTCTGTTACTGTCTCTTACACTCTGTTACTGTCTCTTACACTCTCTTACACTCTGCTGCTGTCTCTTAAACTCTGTTACTGTCTCTTACACTCTGTTACTGTGTCTTACACTCTCTTACACTCTGTTACTGTCTCTTACACTCTCTTACACTCTCCTACACTCTGCTACTGTCTCTTACATCCTCTTACACTCTGTTACTGTCTCTTACACTCTCTTACACTCTGTTACACTCTCTTACACTCTGTTACTGTCTCTTACACTCTGTTACTGTCTCTTACACTCTCTTACTGTCTCTTACACTCTCTTACACTCTCTTACACTCTCCTACACTCTGCTACTGTCTCTTACACCCTCTTACACTCTGTTACTGTCTCTTACACTCTGTTACTTCTCTTAAACTCTGCTACTGTCTATAACACTCTCTTACACTCTGTTACTGTCTATTACACTCTGCTACTGTCTCTTACACTCTCTTACACTCTGTTACACTCTCTTACATGCTGTTACACCCTCTTACACACTGTTACTGTCTCTTACACTCTGTTACTGTCTCTTACACTCTGTTACTGTCTCTTACACTCTGCTACTGTCTCTTACACCCTCTTACACTCTGTTACTGTCTCTTACACTCTCTTACACTCTGTTACACTCTCTTACACGCTGTCACACTCTCTTACGCTGTTACACCCTCTTACACACTATTACTGTCTCTTACACTCTCTTACACTCTGCTACTGTCTCTTACACTCTGCTACTGTCTCTTACACTCTGTTACTGTCTCTTACACTCTGCTACTATCTCTTACACTCTGTTACTGTCTCTTACACTCTGTTACTGTCTCTTACACTCTACTACTCTGTCATCCACTCTGTTACTGTATCTTGCACTCTGTTACTGTCTCGTACACTCTGTTACTGTCTCTTACACTCTGTTACACTCTCTTACACTCTGTAACTGTCTCTTACACTCTCTTACACTCTGTTACTGTCTCCTATACTTTGTTACTGTCTCCTATACTCTGTTACACTCTCTTACACTCTGCTACTGTCTCATATACTCTGTTACTGTGTCTTACTCTCTGCTACTGTCTCAGGTTTACGATGTCTACGCGAAGAGATCCCCAAAGACCTTCACAGTATACTGAGATCATTCGGGACTATGTGATCCTAGAGGACGGTATATGCCATGTGACACTCTCTTACACTCTACTATACTCTACTACACTCTACTACTGTCTCTTTCACTCTGCTACTGTCTCTTTCACTCTGTTACTGTCTGTTACACTCTGTTACTGTCTCTTAGACTCTGTTACTGTCTCTTAAACTCTGCTACTGTCTATAACACTCTCTTACACTCTGTTACTGTCTATTACACTCTGCCACTGTCTCTTACACTCTCTTACACTCTTTTACTGTCTATTACATTCTGCTACTGTCTCTTACACTCTCTTACACTATGTTACACTCTCTTACACTCTGCTGCTGTCTCTTACACTCTGTTACTGTCTCTTACACTCTCCTACACTCTGTTACTGTCTCTTACACTCTCTTACACTCTGTTACACTCTCTGACACGCTGTTACACTCTCTTACACTCTGTTACTGTCTCTTACACTCTGCTACTGTCTCTTACACTCTGCTACTCTCTGTTTCACTCTGCTTCTGTCTCTTACACTCTGCTACTGTCTCTTACGCTCTGTTACTGTCTCTTACACTCTACTACACTCTCGTACACTCTGTTACTGTCTCTTACACTCTGTTACTGTCTCGTACACTCTGTTACTGTCTCTTACACTCTGTTACACTCTCTTACACTCTGTTACTGTCTCTTACACTCTCTTACACTCTGCTGCTGTCTCTTAAACTCTGTTACTGTCTCTTACACTCTGTTACTGTCTCTTACACTCTCTTACACTCTCTTACACTCTCCTACACTCTGCTACTGTCTCTTACATCCTCTTACACTCTGTTACTGTCTCTTACACTCTCTTACACTCTGTTACACTCTCTTACACTCTGTTACTGTCTCTTACACTCTGTTACTGTCTCTTACACTCTCTTACACTCTCTTACACTCTCCTACACTCTGCTACTGTCTCTTACACCCTCTTACACTCTGTTACTGTCTCTTACACTCTGTTACTGTCTCTTAAACTCTGCTACTGTCTATAACACTCTCTTACACTCTGTTACTATCTATTACACTCTGCTACTGTCTCTTACACTCTCTTACACTCTGTTACACTCTCTTACACTCTGCTGCTGTCTCTTACACTATGTTACTGTCTCTTACACTCTCCTACACTCTGTTACTGTCTCTTACAATCTCTTACACTCTGTTACACTCTCTTACACGCTGTTACACTCTCTTACACTCTGTTACTGTCTCTTACACTCTCTTACACTCTGCTACTGTCTCTTACACTCTGCTACTCTCTCTTTCACTCTGCTTCTGTCTCTTACACTCTGCTACTGTCTCTTACACTCTGTTACTGTCTCTTACACTCTACTACACTCTCGTACACTCTGTTACTGTCTCTTACACTCTGTTACACTCTCTTACACTCTGTTACACTCTCTTACACTCTGTTACTGTCTCTTACACTCTCTTACACTCTGCTGCTGTCTCTTACACTCTGTTACTGTCTCTTACACTCTGTTCCTGTCTCTTACACTCTGTTCCTGTCTCTTACACTCTCTTACACTCTCCTACACTCTGCTACTGTCTCTTACACCCTCTTACACTCTGTTACTGTCTCTTACACTCTCTTACACTCTGTTACACTCTCTTACACGCTGTTACACTCTCTTACACGCTGTTACACCCTCTTACACACTGTTACTGTCTCTTACACTCTCTTACACTCTGCTACTGTCTCTTACACTCTGTTACTGTCTCTTACACTCTGCTACTGTCTCCTACCCTCTGTTACTGTCTCTTTCACTCTGCTACTATCTCTTACATTCTGCTACTATCTCTTACGCTCTGTTACTGTCTCTTACACTCTACTACACTGTCATACGCTCTGTTACTGTATCTTACACTCTGTTACTGTCTCGTACACTCTGATACTGTCTCTTACACTCTGTTACTGTCGCCTATACTCTGTTACTGTCTCCTATACTCTGTTACACTCCCTTACACTCTGCTGCTGTCTCATATACTCTGTTACTGTCTCTTACACTCTGTTACTGTCTCTTACACTCTCTTACACTCTCTTACACTCTCCTACACTCTGCTGCTGTCTCTTACACCCTCTTACACTCTGTTACTGTCTCTTAAACTCTCTTACACTCTGTTACACTCTCTTACACCCTCTTACACTCTGTTACTGTCTCTTACACTCTGCTACTGTCTCCTACACTCTGTTACTGTCTCTTTCACTCTGCTACTGTCTCTTACACTCTGCTACTATCTCTTATGCTCTGTTACTGTCTCTTACACTCTACTACACTGTCATACACTCTGTTACTGTCTCGTACACACTGTTACTGTCTCTTACACTCTGTTACTGTCTCCTATACTCTGTTACTGTCTCCTAAACTCTGTTACACTCTCTTACACTCTGCTGCTGTCTCATATACTCTGTTACTGTCTCTTACACTCTGTTACTGTCTCTTACACTCTCTTACACTCTGTTACACTCTCCTACACTCTGTTACTGTCTCTTACATTCTCTTACACTCTGTTACTGTCTCCTATACTCTGTTACTGTCTCCTATACTCTGTTACACTCTCTTTCACTCTGCTACTGTCTCTTACACTCTGTTACTGTCTTTTACACTCTCTTACACTCTCTTACACTCTGCTCCTGTCTCTTACACCCTCTAACACTCTGTTACTGTCTCTTACACTCTCTTACACTCTGTTACGCTCTCTTACACACTGTTACACCCTCTTACACACTGTTACTGTCTCTTACACTCTCTTACACTCTGCTACTGTCTCTTACACTCTGTTACTGTCTCGTACACTCTGTTACTGTCTCTTACACTCTGTTACTGTCTCCTATACTCTGTTACACTCTCTTACACTCTGCTGCTGTCTCATATACTCTGTTACTGTCTCTTACACTCTGTTACTGTCTCTTACACTCTCTTACACTCTGTTACACTCTCTTACACGCTGTTACACTCTCTTACACGCTGTTACACTCTCTTACACGCTGTTACACCCTCTTACACACTGTTACTGTCTCTTACGCTCTCTTACACTCTGCTACTGTCTCTTACACTCTGTTACTGTCTCTTACACTCTGCTACTGTCTCTTACACTCTGTTACTGTCTCTTTCACTCTGCTACTGTCTCTTACACTCTGCTACTATCTCTTACGCTCTGTTACTGTCTCTTACACTCTACTACACTGTCATACACTCTGTTACTGTATCTTACACTCTGTTACTGTCTCGTACACTCTGTTACTGTCTCTTACACTCTGTTACTGTCTCCTATACTCTGTTACTGTCTCCTATACTCTGTTACACTCTCTTACACTCTGCTGCTGTCTCATATACTCTGTTACTGTCTCTTACACTCTGTTACTCTCTCTTACACTCTCTTACCCTCTCCTACACTCTGCCACTCTCTCTTACACCCTCTTACACTCTGTTACTGTGTCTTACACTCTCTTACACTCTGTTACACTCTCTTATACGTTCTTACACCCTCTTACACACTGTTACTGTCTCTTACACTCTCTTACACTCTGTTACTGTCTCTTACACTCTCTTACACTCTGTTACACTCTCTTACACACTGTTACACCCTCTTACACACTGTTACTGTCTCTTACACTCTCTTACACTCTGTTATTGTCTCTTACACTCTGCTACTGTCTCCTACACTCTGTTACTGTCTCTTTCACTCTGCTACTGTCTCTTACACTCTGCTACTGTCTCTTACACTCTGCTACTATCTCTTACGCTCTGTTACTGTCTCTAACACTCTACTACACTGTCATACACTCTGTTACTGTCTCGTACACTCTGTTACTGTCTCTTACACTCTGTTACTGTCTCCTATACTCTGTTACTGTCTCCTATACTCTGTTACACTCTCTTACACTCTGCTACTGTCTCATATACTCTGTTACCGTCTCTTACTCTCTGCTACTGTCTCTTACACAGGTTAACGATGTCTACGCGAAGAGATCCCCAAAGACGTTCACAGTATACTGAGATCATTCGGGACTATGTGGTCCTAGAGGACGGTATATGCCATGTGACACTCTCTTACACTCTACTACACTCTACTACACTCTACTACTGTTTCTTTCACTCTGCTACTGTCTCTTTCACTCTGTTACTGTCTCTTACACTCTGTTACTGTCTCTTAAACTCTGCTACTGTCTATAACACTCTCTTACACTCTGTTACTGTCTATTACACTCTGCTACTGTCTCTTCAACTCTCTTACACTCTGTTACTGTCTATTACACTCTGCTACTGTCTCTTACACTCTCTTACACTATGTTACACTCTCTTACACTCTGCTGCTGTCTCTTACACTCTGTTACTGTCTCTTACACTCTCCTACACTCTGTTACTGTCTCTTACACTCTCGTATCCTCTGCTACTGTCTCTTACACTCTGCTACTGTCTCTTACACTCTGCTACTCTCTCTTTCACTCTGTTTCTGTCTCTTACACTCTGCTACTGTCTCTTACGCTCTGTTACTGTCTCTTACACTCTCTTACACTCTGTTACACTCTCTTACACGCTGTTACACCCTCTTACACACTGTTACTGTCTCTTACACTCTGTTACTGTCTCTTACACTCTGTTACTGTCTCTTACACTCTGCTACTGTCTCTTACACCCTCTTACACTCTGTTACTGTCTCTTACACTCTCTTACACTCTGCTACTGTCTCTTACACTCTGCTACTGTCTCTTACACTCTGTTACTGTCTCTTACACTCTGCTACTATCTCTTACAATCTGTTACTGTCTCTTACACTCTGTTACTGTCTCTTACACTCTACTACTCTGTCATACACTCTGTTACTGTATATTGCACTCTGTTACTGTCTCATACACTCTGTTACTGTCTTTTACACTCTGTTACACTCTCTTACACTCTGTAACTGTCTCTTACACTCTCTTACACTCTGTTACTGTCTCCTATACTTTGTTACTGTCTCCTATACTCTGTTACACTCTCTTACACTCTGCTACTGTCTCATATACTCTGTTACTGTGTCTTACTCTCTGCTACTGTCTCAGGTTTACGATGTCTACGCGAAGAGATCCCCAAAGACCTTCACAGTATACTGAGATCATTCGGGACTATGTGATCCTAGAGGACGGTATATGCCATGTGACACTCTCTTACACTCTACTATACTCTACTACACTCTACTACTGTCTCTTTCACTCTGCTACTGTCTCTTTCACTCTGTTACTGTCTCTTACACTCTGTTACTGTATCTTAAACTCTGTTACTGTCTCTTAAACTCTGCTACTGTCTATAACACTCTCTTACACTCTGTTACTGTCTATTACACTCTGCCACTGTCTCTTACACTCTCTTACACTCTTTTACTGTCTATTACGTTCTGCTACTGTCTCTTACACTCTCTTACACTATGTTACACTCTCTTACACTCTGCTGCTGTCTCTTACACTCTGTTACTGTCTCTTACACTCTCCTACACTCTGTTACTGTCTCTTACACTCTCTTACACTCTGTTACACTCTCTGACACGCTGTTACACTCTCTTACACTCTGTTACTGTCTCTTACACTCTGCTACTGTCTCTTACAATCTGCTACTCTCTGTTTCACTCTGCTTCTGTCTCTTACACTCTGCTACTGTCTCTTACGCTCTGTTACTGTCTCTTACACTCTACTACACTCTCGTACACTCTGTTACTGTCTCTTACACTCTGTTACTGTCTCGTACACTCTGTTACTGTCTCTTACACTCTGTTACACTCTCTTACACTCTGTTACTGTCTCTTACACTCTCTTACACTCTGCTGCTGTCTCTTAAACTCTGTTACTGTCTCTTACACTCTGTTACTGTCTCTTACACTCTCTTACACTCTCTTACACTCTCCTACACTCTGCTACTGTCTCTTACATCCTCTTACACTCTGTTACTGTCTCTTACACTCTCTTACACTCTGTTACACTCTCTTACACTCTGTTACTGTCTCTTACACTCTGTTACTGTCTCTTACACTCTCTCACACTCTCTTACACTCTCCTACACTCTGCTACTGTCTCTTACACCCTCTTACACTCTGTTACTGTCTCTTACACTCTGTTACTGTCTCTTAAACTCTGCTACTGTCTATAACACTCTCTTACACTCTGTTACTGTCTATTACACTCTGCTACTGTCTCTTACACTCTCTTACACTCTGTTACACTCTCTTACACTCTGCTGCTGTCTCTTACACTATGTTACTGTCTCTTACACTCTCCTACACTCTGTTACTGTCTCTTACAATCTCTTACACTCTGTTACACTCTCTTACACGCTGTTACACTCTCTTACACTCTGTTACTGTCTCTTACACTCTGCTACTGTCTCTTACACTCTGCTACTCTCTCTTTCACTCTGCTTCTGTCTCTTACACTCTGCTACTGTCTCTTACACTCTGTTACTGTCTCTTACACTCTGTTACTGTCTCTTACACTCTACTACACTCTCGTACACTCTGTTACTGTCTCTTACACTCTGTTACACTCTCTTACACTCTGTTACACTCTCTTACACTCTGTTACTGTCTCTTACACTCTCTTACACTCTGCTGCTGTCTCTTACACTCTGTTACTGTCTCTTACACTCTGTTCCTGTCTCTTACACTCTCTTACACTCTCCTACACTCTGCTACTGTCTCTTACACCCTCTTACACTCTGTTACTGTCTCTTACACTCTCTTACACTCTGTTACACTCTCTTACACGCTGTTACACTCTCTTACACGCTGTTACACCCTCTTACACACTGTTACTGTCTCTTACACTCTCTTACACTCTGCTACTGTCTCTTACACTCTGTTACTATCTCTTACACTCTGCTACTGTCTCCTACACTCTGTTACTGTCTCTTTCACTCTGCTACTATCTCTTACATTCTGCTACTATCTCTTACGCTCTGTTACTGTCTCTTACACTCTACTACACTGTCATACGCTCTGTTACTGTATCTTACACTCTGTTACTGTCTCGTACACTCTGATACTGTCTCTTACACTCTGTTACTGTCGCCTATACTCTGTTACTGTCTCCTATACTCTGTTACACTCCCTTACACTCTGCTGCTGTCTCATATACTCTGTTACTGTCTCTTACACTCTGTTACTGTCTCTTACACTCTCTTACACTCTCTTACACTCTCCTACACTCTGCTGCTGTCTCTTACACCCTCTTACACTCTGTTACTGTCTCTTAAACTCTCTTACACTCTGTTACACTCTCTTACACGCTGTTACACCCTCTTACACTCTGCTACTGTCTCTTACACTCTGCTACTGTCTCCTACACTCTGTTACTGTCTCTTTCACTCTGCTACTGTCTCTTACACTCTGCTACTATCTCTTATGCTCTGTTACTGTCTCTTACACTCTACTACACTGTCATACACTCTGTTACTGTCTCGTACACACTGTTACTGTCTCTTACACTCTGTTACTGTCTCCTATACTCTGTTACTGTCTCCTATACTGTGTTACACTCTCTTACATTCTGCTGCTGTCTCATATACTCTGTTACTGTCTCTTACACTCTGTTACTGTCTCTTACACTCTCTTAAACTCTGTTACACTCTCCTACACTCTGTTACTGTCTCTTACATTCTCTTACACTCTGTTACTGTCTCCTATACTCTGTTACTGTCTCCTATACTCTGTTACACTCTCTTTCACTCTGCTACTGTCTCTTACACTCTGTTACTGTCTTTTACACTCTCTTACACTCTCTTACACTCTGCTCCTGTCTCTTACACCCTCTAACACTCTGTTACTGTCTCTTACACTCTCTTACACTCTGTTACGCTCTCTTACACGCTGTTACACCCTCTTACACACTGTGACACCCTCTTACACACTGTTACTGTCTCTTACACTCTCTTACACTCTGCTACTGTCTCTTACACTCTGTTACTGTCTCGTACACTCTGTTACTGTCTCGTACACTCTGTTACTGTCTCCTATACTCTGTTACACTCTCTTACACTCTGCTGCTGTCTCATATACTCTGTTACTGTCTCTTACACTCTGTTACTGTCTCTTACACTCTCTTACACTCTGTTACACTCTCTTACACGCTGTTACACTCTCTTACACGCTGTTACACTCTCTTACACGCTGTTACACCCTCTTACACACTGTTACTGTCTCTTACACTCTCTTACACTCTGCTACTGTCTCTTACACTCTGTTACTGTCTCTTACACTCTGCTACTGTCTCTTACACTCTGTTACTGTCTCTTTCACTCTGCTACTGTCTCTTACACTCTGCTACTATCTCTTACGCTCTGTTACTGTCTCTTACACTCTACTACACTGTCATACACTCTGTTACTGTATCTTACACTCTGTTACTGTCTCGTACACTCTGTTACTGTCTCTTACACTCTGTTACTGTCTCCTATACTCTGTTACTGTCTCCTATACTCTGTTACACTCTCTTACACTCTGCTGCTGTCTCATATACTCTGTTACTGTCTCTTACACTCTGTTACTCTCTCTTACACTCTCTTACCCTCTCCTACACTCTGCTACTCTCTCTTACACCCTCTTACACTCTGTTACTGTGTCTTACACTCTCTTACACTCTGTTACACTCTCTTACACGTTGTTACACCCTCTTAAACACTGTTACTGTCTCTTACACTCTCTTACACTCTGTTACTGTCTCTTACACTCTCTTACACTCTGTTACACTCTCTTACACGCTGTTACACCCTCTTACACACTGTTACTGTCTCTTACACTCTCTTACACTCTGTTATTGTCTCTTACACTCTGCTACTGTCTCCTACACTCTGTTACTGTCTCTTTCACTCTGCTACTGTCTCTTACACTCTGCTACTGTCTCTTACACTCTGCTACTATCTCTTACGCTCTGTTTCTGTCTCTAACACTCTACTACACTGTCATGCACTCTGTTACTGTCTCGTACACTCTGTTACTGTCTCTTACACTCTGTTATTGTCTCCTATACTCTGTTACTGTCTCCTATACTCTGTTACACTCTCTTACACTCTGCTGCTGTCTCATATACTCTGTTACTGTCTCTTACACTCTGTTACTGTCTCTTACACTCTCTTACACTCTGTTACACTCTCCTACACTCTGCTACTGTCTCTTACACCCTCTTACACTCTGTTACTGTCTCTTACACTCTGTTACACTCTCTTACACTCTGTTACTGTCTCTTACACTCTCTTACACTCTGTTATACTCTCTTACATGCTGTTACACCCACTTACACACTGTTACTGTCTCTTACACTCTGTTACTGTCTCTTACACTCTGTTACTGTCTCTTACACTCTGTTACTGTCTCTTACACTCTCTTACACTCTGCTGCTGTCTCTTACACTCTGTTACTGTCTCTTACACTCTGTTACTGTCTCTTACACTCTCTTACACTCTCCTACACTCTGCTACTGTCTCTTACACCCTCTTACACTCTGTTACTGTCTCTTAAACTCTCTTACACTCTGTTACACTCTCTTACACGCTGTTACACCCTCTTACACTCTGTTACTGTCTCTTACACTCTGCTACTGTCTCCTACACTCTGTTACTGTCTCTTTCACTCTGCTACTGTCTCTTACACTCTGCTACTATCTCTTATGCTCTGTTACTGTCTCTTACACTCTACTACACTGTCATACACTCTGTTACTGTCTCGTACACACTGTTACTGTCTCTTACACTCTGTTACTGTCTCCTATACTCTGTTACTGTCTCCTAAACTCTGTTACACTCTCTTACACTCTGCTGCTGTCTCATATACTCTGTTACTGTCTCTTACACTCTGTTACTGTCTCTTACACTCTCTTACACTCTGTTACACTCTCCTACACTCTGTTACTGTCTCTTACATTCTCTTACAGTCTGTTACTGTCTCCTATACTCTGCTACTGTCTCTTACACTCTGCTACTATCTCTTACGCTCTGTTACTGTCTCTTACACTCTACTACACTGTCATACACTCTGTTACTGTATCTTACACTCTGTTACTGTCTCGTACACTCTGTTACTGTCTCTTACACTCTGTTACTGTCTCCTATACTCTGTTACTGTCTCCTATACTCTGTTACACTCTCTTACACTCTGCTGCTGTCTCATATACTCTGTTACTGTCTCTTACACTCTGTTACTCTCTCTTACACTCTCTTACCCTCTCCTACACTCTGCTACTCTCTCTTACACCCTCTTACACTCTGTTACTGTGTCTTACACTCTCTTACACTCTGTTACACTCTCTTACACGTTGTTACACCCTCTTACACACTGTTACTGTCTCTTACACTCTCTTACACTCTGTTACTGTCTCTTACACTCTCTTACACTCTGTTACACTCTCTTACACGCTGTTACACCCTCTTACACACTGTTACTGTCTCTTACACTCTCTTACACTCTGTTATTGTCTCTTACACTCTGCTACTGTCTCTTACACTCTGCTACTGTCTCTTACACTCTGCTACTATCTCTTACGCTCTGTTACTGTCTCTAACACTCTACTACACTGTCATACACTCTGTTACTGTCTCGTACACTCTGTTACTGTCTCTTACACTCTGTTATTGTCTCCTATACTCTGTTACTGTCTCCTATACTCTGTTACACTCTCTTACACTCTGCTGCTGTCTCATATACTCTGTTACTGTCTCTTACACTCTGTTACTGTCTCTTACACTCTCTTACACTCTGTTACACTCTCCTACACTCTGCAACTGTCTCTTACACCCTCTTACACTCTGTTACTGTCTCTTACACTCTGTTACACTCTCTTACACTCTGTTACTGTCTCTTACACTCTCTTACACTCTGTTATACTCTCTTACATGCTGTTACACCCTCTTACACACTGTTACTGTCTCTTACACTCTGTTACTGTCTCTTACACTCTGTTACTGTCCCTTACACTCTCTTACACTCTGCTGCTGTCTCTTACACTCTGTTACTGTCTCTTACACTCTGTTACTGTCTCTTACAGTCTCTTACACTCTCCTACACTCTGCTACTGTCTCTTACACCCTCTTACACTCTGTTACTGTCTCTTAAACTCTGCTACTGTCTAGAACACTCTCTTACACTCTGTTACTGTCTATTACACTCTGCTACTGTCTCTTCAACTCTCTTACACTCTGTTACTGTCTATTACACTCTGCTACTGTCTCTTACACTCTCTTACACTATGTTACACTCTCTTACACTCTGCTGCTGTCTCTTACACTCTGTTACTGTCTCTTACACTCTGTTACTGTCTCTTACACTCTCCTACACTCTGTTACTGTCTCTTACACTCTCTTACACTCTGTTACACTCTCTTACACGCTGTTACACTCTCTTACATTCTGTTACTGTCTCTTACACTCTGTTACTGTCTCTTACACTCTGTTACTGTCTCTTACACTCTGTTACTGTCTCTTACACTCTGCTACTGTCTCTTACACTCTCTTACACTCTGTTACACTCTCTTACACGCTGTTACACTCTCTTACACGCTGTTACACCCTCTTACACACTGTTACTGTCTCTTGCACTCTCTTACACTCTGCTACTGTCTCTTACACTCTGTTACTGTCTCTTACACTTTGCTACTGTCTCTTACACTCTGTTACTGTCTCTTTCACTCTGCTACTGTCTCTTACACTCTGCTACTATCTCTTATGCTCTGTTACTGTCTCTTACACTCTACTACACTGTCATACACTCTGTTACTGTATCTTACACTCTGTTACTGTCTCCTATACTCTGTTACTGTCTCCTATACTCTGTTACACTCTCTTACACTCTGCTGCTGTCTCATATACTCTGTTACTGTCTCTTACACTCTGTTACTGTCTCTTACACTCTCTTACACTCTGTTACACTCTCCTACACTCTGCTACTGTCTCTTACACCCTCTTACACTCTCTTACACTCTGTTACTGTCTCTTACACTCTGTTACACTCTCTTACACTCTGTTACTGTCTCTTATATTCTCTTACACTCTGTTACAGTCTCCTATACTCTGTTACACTCTCTTACACTCTGCTGCTGTCTCATATACTCTGTTACTGTCTCTTACACTCTGTTACTGTCTCTTACACTCTCTTACACTCTGTTACACTCTCCTACACTCTGCTACTGTCTCTTACACCCTCTTACACTCTCTTACACTCTGTTACTGTCTCTTATACTCTGTTACACTCTCTTACACTCTGTTACTGTCTCTTATATTCTCTTACACTCTGTTACAGTCTCCTATACTCTGTTACTGTCTCCTATACTCTGTTACACTCTCTTACACTCTGCTACGGTCTCATATACTCTGTTACTGTCTCTTACTCTCTGCTACTGTCTCTTACACAGGTTTACGATGTCTACGCGAAGAGATCCCCAAAGACGTTCACAGTATACTGAGATCATTCGGGACTATGTGATCCTAGAGGACGGTATATGCCATGTGACACTCTCTTACACTCTACTACACTCTACTAATGTTTCTTTCACTCTGCTACTGTCTCTTTCACTCTGCTACTGTCTCTTACACTCTGTTACTGTCTCTTACACTCTGTTACTGTCTCTTACACTCTGCTACTGTCTCTTACACCCTCTTACACTCTGTTACTGTCTCTTACACTCTGCTGCTGTCTCTTACACTCTGTTACTGTCTCTTACACTCTGTTACTGTCTCTTACACTCTCTTACACTCTCCTACACTCTGCTACTGTCTCTTACACCCTCTTACACTCTGTTACTGTCTCTTACACTCTCTTACACTCTGTTACACTCTCTTACACGCTGTTACACTCTCTTACACGCTGTTACACCCTCTTACACACTGTTACTGTCTCTTACACTCTCTTACACTCTGCTACTGTCTCTTACACTCTGTTACTGTCTCTTACACTCTGCTACTGTCTCCTACACTCTGTTACTGTCTCTTTCACTCTGCTACTGTCTCTTACACTCTGCTACTGTCTCTTACACTCTGCTACTATCTCTTACGCTCTGTTACTGTCTCTTACAGTCTACTACACTGTCATACGCTCTGTTACTGTATCTTACACTCTGTTACTGTCTGGTACACTCTGATACTGTCTCTTACACTCTGTTACTGTCTCCTATACTCTGTTACTGTCTCCTATACTCTGTTACACTCCCTTACACTCTGCTGCTGTCTCATATACTCTGTTACTGTCTCTTACACTTTGTTACTGTCTCTTACACTCTCTTACACTCTCTTACACTCTGTTACACTCTCTTACACGCTGTTACACCCTCTTACACTCTGTTACTGTCTCTTACACTCTGCTACTGTCTCCTACACTCTCTTACTGTCTCTTTCACTCTGCTACTGTCTCTTACACTCTGCTACTATCTCTTATGCTCTGTTACTGTCTCTTACACTCTACTACACTGTCATACACTCTGTTACTGTCTCGTACACTCTGTTACTGTCTCTTACACTCTGTTACTGTCTCCTATACTCTGTTACTGTCTCCTATACTCTGTTACACTCTCTTACACTCTGCTGCTGTCTCATATACTCTGTTACTGTCTCTTACACTCTGTTACTGTCTCTTACACTCTCTTACACTCTGTTACACTCTCCTACACTCTGTTACTGTCTCTTACATTCTCTTACACTCTGTTACTGTCTCCTATACTCTGTTACTGTCTCCTATACTCTGTTACACTCTCTTTCACTCTGCTACTGTCTCTTACACTCTGTTACTGTCTTTTACACTCTCTCACACTCTCTTACACTCTGCTCCTGCCTCTTACACCCTCTTACACTCTGTTACTGTCTCTTACACTCTCTTACACTCTGTTACGCTCTCTTACACACTGTTACACTCTCTTACACACTGTTACACCCTCTTACACACTGTTACTGTCTCTTACACTCTCTTACACTCTGCTACTGTCTCTTACACTCTGTTACTGTCTCGTACACTCTGTTACTGTCTCTTACACTCTGTTACTGTCTCCTATACTCTGTTACACTCTCTTACACTCTGCTGCTGTCTCATATACTCTGTTACTGTCTCTTACACTCTGTTACTGTCTCTTACACTCTCTTACACTCTGTTACACTCTCTTACACGCTGTTACACTCTCTTACACGCTGTTACACCCTCTTACACACTGTTACTGTCTCTTACACTCTCTTACACTCTGCTACTGTCTCTTACACTCTGTTACTGTCTCTTACACTCTGCTACTGTCTCTTACACTCTGTTACTGTCTCTTTCACTCTGCTACTGTCTCTTACACTCTGCTACTATCTCTTACGCTCTGTTACTGTCTCTTACACTCTACTACACTGTCATACACTCTGTTACTGTATCTTACACTCTGTTACTGTCTCGTACACTCTGTTACTGTCTCTTACACTCTGTTACTGTCTTCTATACTCTGTTACTGTCTCCTATACTCTGTTACACTCTCTTACACTCTGCTGCTGTCTCATATACTCTGTTACTGTCTCTTACACTCTGTTACTGTTTCTTACACTCTCTTACACTCTCTTACACTCTCCTACACTCTGCTACTGTCTCTTACACCCTCTTACACTCTGTTACTGTGTCTTACACTCTCTTACACTCTGTTACACTCTCTTACACGTGTTTAACCCTCTTACACACTGTTACTGTCTCTTACACTCTCTTACACTCTGTTACACTCTCTTACACGCTGTTACACCCTCTTACACTCTGTTACTGTCTCTTACACTCTCTTACACTCTGTTACACTCTCTTACACGCTGTTACACCCTCTTACATACTGTTACTGTCTCTTACACTCTCTTACACTCTGTTACTGTCTCTTAAACTCTGCTACTGTCTCCTACACTCTGTTACTGTCTCTTTCACTCTGCTACTGTCTCTTACACTCTGCTACTGTCTCTTACGCTCTGTTACTGTCTCTTACACTCTACTACACTGTCATACACTCTGTTACTGTCTCGTACACTCTGTTACTGTCTCTTACACTCTGTTATTGTCTCCTATACTCTGTTACTGTCTCCTATACTCTGTTACACTCTCTTACACTCTGCTGCTGTCTCATATACTCTGTTACTGTCTCTTACACTCTGTTACTGTCTCTTACACTCTCTTACACTCTGTTACACTCTCCTACACTCTGCTACCGTCTCTTACACCCTCTTACACTCCGTTACACTCTCTTACACTCTGTTACACTCTCTTACACTCTGTTACTGTCTCTTACATTCTCTTACACTCTGTTACTGTCTCCTATACTCTGTTACTATCTCCTATACTCTGTTACACTCTCTTACACTCTGCTACTGTCTCATATACTCTGTTACCGTCTCTTACTCTCTGCTACTGTCTCTTACACAGGTTTACGATGTCTACGCGAAGAGATCCCCAAAGACGTTCACAGTATACTGAGATCATTCGGGACTATGTGGTCCTAGAGGACGGTATATGCCATGTGACACGCTCTTACACTCTACTACACTCTACTACACTCTACTACTGTTTCTTTCACTCTGCTACTGTCTCTTTCACTCTGTTACTGTCTCTTACACTCTGTTACTGTCTCTTAAACTCTGCTACTGTCTATAACACTCTCTTACACTCTGTTACTGTCTATTGCACTCTGCTACTGTCTCTTACACTCTCTTACACTCTGTTACTGTCTATTACACTCTGCTACTGTCTCTTACACTCTCTTACACAGTTACACTCTCTTACACTCTGCTGCTGTCTCTTACACTCTGTTACTGTCTCTTACACTCTGTTACTGTCTCTTACACTCTCCTACACTCTGTTACTGTCTCTTACACTCTCTTACACTCTCTTACACGCTGTTACACTCGCTTACACTCTGTTCCTGTTTCTTACACTCTCTTACACGCTGACACTGTCTCTCACACTCTGCCACTGTCTCTTACACTCTGCTACTCTCTGTTTCACTCTGCTTCTGTCTCTTACACTCTGCTACTGTCTCTTACACTCTGTTACTGTCTCTTACACTCTACTACACTCTCGTACACTCTTTTACTGTCTCTTACACTCTGTTACTGTCTCGTACACTCTGTTACTGTCTCTTACACTCTCTTACACTCTGCTACTGTCTCTTACACTCTGTTACTGTCTCTTACACTCTGTTACTGTCTCCTATACTCTGTTACTGTCTCCTATACTCTGTTACACTCTCTTACACTCTGCTGCTGTCTCATATACTCTGTTACTGTCTCTTACACTCTGTTACTGTTTCTTACACTCTCTTACACTCTCTTACACTCTCCTACACTCTGCTACTGTCTCTTACACCCTCTTACACTCTGTTACTGTCTCTTACACTCTGTTACACTCTCTTACACTCTGTTACTGTCTCTTACATTCTCTTACACTCTGTTACTGTCTCCTATACTCTGTTACGCTCTCTTACACTCTGCTACTGTCTCATATTCTCTGTTACCGTCTCTTACTCTCTGCTACTGTCTCTTACACAGGTTTGGGATGTCTACGCGAAGAGATCCCCAAAGACGTTCACAGTATACTGAGATCATTCGGGACTATGTGATCCTAGAGGACGGTATATGCCATGTGACACTCTCTTACACTCTACTACACTCTACTAATGTTTCTTTCACTCTGCTACTGTCTCTTTCACTCTGCTACTGTCTCTTACACTCTGTTACTGTCTCTTACACTCTGTTACTGTCTCTTACACTCTCCTACACTCTGTTACTGTCTCTTACACTCTCTTACACTCTGTTACACTCTCTTACATGCTGTTACACCCTCTTACACACTGTTACTGTCTCTTACACTCTGTTACTGTCTCTTACACTCTGTTACTGTCTCTTACACTCTGCTACTGTCTCTTACACCCTCTTACACTCTGTTACTGTCTCTTACACTCTCTTACATGCTGTTACACTCTCTTACACGCTGTTACACCCTCTTACACACTGTTACTGTCTCTTACACTCTCTTACACTCTGCTACTGTCTCTTACACTCTGCTACTGTCTCTTACACTCTGTTACTGTCTCTTCCACTCTGCTACTATCTCTTACGCTCTGTTACTGTCTCTTACACTCTGTTACTGTCTCTTACACTCTACTACTCTGTCATACACTCTGTTACTGTATCTTACACTCTGTTACTGTCTCGTACACTCTGTTACTGTCTCTTACACTCTGTTACACTCTCTTACACTCTGTTACTGTCTCTTACACTCTCTTACACTCTGTTGCTGTTTCTTACACTCTGTTACTGTCTCTTACACTCTGTTACTGTCTCTTACACTCTCTTACACTATGTTACACTCTCTTACACTCTGCTGCTGTCTCTTACACTCTGTTACTGTCTCTTACACTCTGTTACTGTCTCTTACACTCTCTTTCACTCTGCTGCTGTCTCTTACACTCTGTTACTGTCTCTTACACTCTGTTGCTGTCTCTTACACTCTCTTACACTCTCCTACACTCTGCTACTGTCTCTTACACCCTCTTACACTCTGTTACTGTCTCTTAAACTCTGCTACTGTCTAGAACACTCTCTTACACTCTGTTACTGTCTATTACACTCTGCTACTGTCTCTTCAACTCTCTTACACTCTGTTACTGTCTATTACACTCTGCTACTGTCTCTTACACTCTCTTACTCTATGTTACACTCTCTTACACTCTGCTGCTGTCTCTTACACTCTGTTACTGTCTCTTACACTCTGTTACTGTCTCTTACACTCTCTTACACTCTGTTACACTCTCTTACACGCTGTTACACTCTCTTACATTCTGTTACTGTCTCTTACACTCTCGTATCCTCTGCTACTGTCTCTTACACTCTGCTACTGTCTCTTACACTCTGCTACTCTCTCTTTCACTCTGTTTCTGTCTCTTACACTCTGCTACTGTCTCTTACGCTCTGTTACTGTCTCTTACACTCTCTTACACTCTGTTACACTCTCTTACATGCTGTTACACCCTCTTACACACTGTTACTGTCTCTTACACTCTGTTACTGTCTCTTACACTCTGCTACTGTCTCTTACACCCTCTTACACTCTGTTACTGTCTCTTACACTCTCTTACACTCTGTTACACTCTCTTACACGCTGTCACACTATCTTACACGCTGTTACACCCTCTTACACACTGTTACTGTCTCTTACACTCTCTTACACTCTGCTACTGTCTCTTACACTCTGCTACTGTCTCTTACACTCTGTTACTGTCTCTTACACTCTGCTACTATCTCTTACACTCTGTTACTGTCTCTTACACTCTGTTACTGTCTCTTACACTCTACTACTCTGTCATCCACTCTGTTACTGTATCTTGCACTCTGTTACTGTCTCGTACACTCTGTTACTGTCTCTTACACTCTGTTACACTCTCTTACACTCTGTAACAGTCTCTTACACTCTCTTACACTCTGTTACTGTCTCCTATACTTTGTTACTGTCTCCTATACTCTGTTACACTCTCTTACACTCTGCTACTGTCTCATATACTCTGTTACTGTCTCTTACTCTCTGCTACTGTCTCAGGTTTACGATGTCTACGCGAAGAGATCCCCAAAGACCTTCACAGTATACTGAGATCATTCGGGACTATGTGATCCTAGAGGACGGTATATGCCATGTGACACTCTCTTACACTCTACTATACTCTACTACACTCTACTACTGTCTCTTTCACTCTGCTACTGTCTCTTTCACTCTGTTACTGTCTCTTACACTCTGTTACTGTCTCTTAAACTCTGTTACTGTCTCTTAAACTCTGCTACTGTCTATAACACTCTCTTACACTCTGTTACTGTCTCTTACACTCTGTTACACTCTCTTACACTCTGTTACACTCTCTTACACTCTGTTACTGTCTCTTACACTCTCTTACACTCTGCTGCTGTCTCTTACACTCTGTTACTGTCTCTTACACTCTGTTCCTGTCTCTTACACTCTCTTACACTCTCCTACACTCTGCTACTGTCTCTTACACCCTCTTACACTCTGTTACTGTCTCTTACACTCTCTTACACTCTGTTACACTCTCTTACACGCTGTTACACTCTCTTACACGCTGTTATACCCTCTTACACACTGTTACTGTCTCTTACACTCTCTTACACTCTGCTACTGTCTCTTACACTCTGTTACTGTCTCTTACACTCTGCTACTGTCTCCTACACTCTGTTACTGTCTCTTTCACTATGTTACTATCTCTTACACTCTGCTACTGTCTCTTACACTCTACTACACTGTCCTACGCTCTGTTACTGTATCTTACACTCTGTTACTGTCTCGTACACTCTGATACTGTCTCTTACACTCTGTTACTGTCTCCTATACTCTGTTACTGTCTCCTATACTCTGTAACACTCCCTTACACTCTGCTGCTGTCTCATATACTCTGTTACTGTCTCTTACACTCTGTTACTGTCTCTTACACTCTCTTACACTCTCTTACACTCTCCTACACTCTGCTGCTGTCTCTTACACCCTCTTACACTCTGTTACTGTCTCTTACACCCTCTTACACTCTGTTACACTCTCTTACACGCTGTTACACCCTCTTACACTCTGTTACTGTCTCTTACACTCTGCTACTGTCTCCTACACTCTGTTACTGTCTCTTTCACTCTACTACTGTCTCTTACACTCTGCTACTATCTCTTATGCTCTGTTACTGTCTCTTACACTCTACTACACTGTCATACACTCTGTTACTGTCTCGTACACACTGTTACACTCTCTTACACTCTGTTACTGTCTCCTATACTCTGTTACTGTCTCCTATACTCTGTTACACTCTCTTACACTCTGCTGCTGTCTCATATACTCTGTTACTGTCTCTTACACTCTGTTACTGTCTCTTACACTCTCTTACACACTGTTACACTCTCCTACACTCTGTTACTGTCTCTTACATTCTCTTACACTCTGTTACTGTCTCCTATACTCTGTTACTGTCTCCTTACACTCTCTTACACGTTGTTACACCCTCTTACACACTGTTACTGTCTCTTACACTCTCTTACACTCTGCTACTGTCTCTTACACTCTTTTACTGTCTCTTACACTCTGTTCCTGTCTCTTACACTCTCTTATACTCTCCTACACTCTGCTACTGTCACTTACACCCTCTTACACTCTGTTACTGTCTCTTACACTCTCTTACACTCTGTTACACTCTCTTACACGCTGTTACACTCTCTTACACGCTGTTACACCCTCTTACACACTGTTACTGTCTCTTACACTCTCTTACACTCTGCTACTGTCTCTTACACTCTGTTACTGTCTCTTACACTCTGCTACTGTCTCCTACACTCTGTTACTGTCTCTTTCACTCTGTTACTATCTCTTACACTCTGCTACTATCTCTTACGCTCTGTTACTGTCTCTTACACTCTACTATACTGTCATACGCTCTGTTACTGTATCTTACACTCTGTTACTGTCTCGTACACTCTGATACTGTCTCTTACACTCTGTTACTGTCTCCTATACTCTGTTACTGTCTCCTATACTCTGTAACACTCCCTTACACTCTGCTGCTGTCTCATATACTCTGTTACTGTCTCTTACACTCTGTTACTGTCTCTTACACTCTCTTACACTCTCCTACACTCTGCTGCTGTCTCTTACACCCTCTTACACTCTGTTACTGTCTCTTACACTCTATTACACTCTGTTACACTCTCTTACACGCTGTTACACCCTCTTACACTCTGTTACTGTCTCTTACACTCTGCTACTGTCTCCTACACTCTCTTACTGTCTCTTTCACTCTGCTACTGTCTCTTACACTCTGCTACTATCTCTTATGCTCTGTTACTGTCTCTTACACTCTACTACACTGTCATACACTCTGTTACTGTCTCGTACACACTGTTCCTGTCTCTTACACTCTGTTAATGTCTCCTATACTCTGTTACTGTCTCCTATACTCTCTTACACTCTCTTACACTCTGCTGCTGTCTCATATACTCTGTGACTGTCTCTTACACTCTGTTACTGTCTCTTACACTCTCTTACACACTGTTACACTCTCCTACACTCTGTTACTGTCTCTTACATTCTCTTACACTCTGTTACTGTCTCCTATACTCTGTTACTGTCTCCTATACTCTGTTACTCTCTTTTTCACTCTGCTACTGTCTCTTACACTCTGTTACTGTCTTTTACACTCTCTTACACTCTCTTACACTCTGCTCCTGTCTCTTACACCCTCTTACACTCTGTTACTGTCTCTTACACTCTCTTACACTCTGTTACGCTCTCTTACACTCTGCTGCTGTCTCATATACTCTGTTACTGTCTCTTACACTCTGTTACTGTCTCTTACACTCTCTTACACTCTGTTACACTCTCTTACACGCTGTTACACTCTCTTACACGCTGTTACACCCTCTTACACACTGTTACTGTCTCTTACACTCTCTTACACTCTGCTACTGTCTCTTACACTCTGTTACTGTCTCTTACACTCTGTTTCTGTCTCTTACACTCTCTTACACTCTCCTACACTCTGCTACTGTCTCTTACACCCTCTTACATTCTGTTACTGTCTCTTACACTCTCTTACACTCTGTTACACTCTCTTACACGCTGTTACACTCTCTTACACGCTGTTACACCCTCTTACACACTGTTACTGTCTCTTACACTCTCTTACACTCTGCTACTGTCTCTTACACTCTGTTACTGTCTCTTACACTCTGCTACTGTCTCCAACACTCTGTTACTGTCTCTTTCACTCTGTTACTATCTCTTACACTCTGCTACTATCTCTTACGCTCTGTTACTGTCTCTTACACTCTACTACACTGTCATACGCTCTGTTACTGTATCTTACACTCTGTTACTGTCTCGTACACTCTGATACTGTCTCTTACACTCTGTTACTGTCTCCTATACTCTGTTACTGTCTCCTATACTCTGTAACACTCCCTTACACTCTGCTGCTGTCTCATATACTCTGTTACTGTCTCTTACACTCTGTTACTGTCTCTTACACTCTCTTACACTCTCTTACACTCTCCTACACTCTGCTGCTGTCTCTTACACCCTCTTACACTCTGTTACTGTCTCTTACACTCTCTTACACTCTGTCACACTCTCTTACACGCTGTTACACCCTCTTACACTCTGTTACTGTCTCTTACACTCTGCTACTGTCTCCTACACTCTGTTACTGTCTCTTTCACTCTGCTACTGTCTCTTACACTCTGCTATCTCTTATGCTCTGTTACTGTCTCTTACACTCTACTACACTGTCATACACTCTGTTACTGTCTCGTACACACTGTTACTGTCTCTTACACTCTGTTACTGTCTCCTATACTCTGTTACTGTCTCCTATACTCTGTTACACTCTCTTACACTCTGCTGCTGTCTCATATACTCTGTTACTGTCTCTTACACTCTGTTACTGTCTCTTACACTCTCTTACACTCTGTTACACTCTCTTACACGCTGTTACACTCTCTTACACGCTGTTACACCCTCTTACACACTGTTACTGTTTCTTACACTCTCTTACACTCTGCTACTGTCTCTTACACTCTGTTACTGTCTCTTACACTCTGCTACTGTCTCTTACACTCTGTTACTGTCTCTTTCACTCTGCTACTGTCTCTTACACTCTGCTACTATCTCTTACGCTCTGTTACTGTCTCTTACACTCTACTACACTGTCATACACTCTGTTACTGTATCTTACACTCTGTTACTGTCTCGTACACTCTGTTACTGTCACTTACACTCTGTTACTGTCTCCTATACTCTGTTACTGTCTCCTATACTCTGTTACACTCTCTTACACTCTGCTGCTATCTCATATACTCTGTTACTGTCTCTTACACTCTGTTACTCTCTCTTACACTCTCTTACCCTCTCCTACACTCTGCTACTGTCTCTTACACCCTCTTACACTCTGTTACTGTGTCTTACACTCTCTTACACTCTGTTACACTCTCTTACACGTTGTTACACCCTCTTACACACTGTTACTGTCTCTTACACTCTCTTACACTCTGTTACTGTCTCTTACACTCTCTTACACTCTGTTACACTCTCTTACACGCTGTTACACCCTCTTACACTCTGTTACTGTCTCTTACACTCTGTTACACTCTCTTACACGCTGTTACACCCTCTTACACACTGTTACTGTCTCTTACACTCTCTTACACTCTGGTATTGTCTCTTACACTCTGCTACTGTCTCCTACACTCTGTTACTGTCTCTTTCACTCTGCTACTGTCTCTTACACTCTGCTACTGTCTCTTACACTCTGCTACTATCTCTTACGCTCTGTTACTGTCTCTTACACTCTACTACACTGTCATACACTCTGTTACTGTCTCGTACACTCTGTTACTTGCTCTTACACTCTGTTATTGTCTCCTATACTCTGTTACTGTCTCCTATACTCTGTTACACTCTCTTACACTCTGCTGCTGTCTCATATACTCTGTTACTGTCTCTTACACTCTGTTACTGTCTCTTACACTCTCCTACACTCTGTTACACTCTCCTACACTCTGCTACTGTCTCTTACACCCTCTTACACTCTGTTACTGTCTCTTACACTCTGTTACACTCTCTTACACTCTGTTACTGTCTCTTACATTCTCTTACACTCTGCTACTGTCTCCTATACTCTGTTACTATCTCCTATACTCTGTTACACTCTCTTACACTCTGCTACTGTCTCATATACTCTGTTACCGTCTCTTACTCTCTGCTACTGTCTCTTACACAGGTTTACGATGTCTACGCGAAGAGATCCCCAAAGACGTTCACAGTATACTGAGATCATTCGGGACTATGTGGTCCTAGAGGACGGTATATGCCATGTGACACTCTCTTACACTCTACTACACTCTACTACACTCTACTACACTCTACTACTGTTTCTTTCACTCTGCTACTGTCTCTTTCACTCTGTTACTGTCTCTTACACTCTGTTACTGTCTCTTACACTCTCCTACACTCTGTTACACTCTCCTACACTCTGCTACTGTCTCTTACACCCTCTTACACTCTGTTACTGTCTCTTACACTCTGTTACTGTCTCTTAAACTCTGCTACTGTCTATAACACTCTCTTACACTCTCTTACTGTCTATTACACTCTGCTACTGTCTCTTACACTCTCTTACACTCTGCTACTGTCTCTTACACTCTGCTACTCTCTGTTTCACTCTGCTTCTGTCTCTTACACTCTGCTACTGTCTCTTACACTCTGTTACTGTCTCTTACACTCTACTACACTCTCGTACACTCTTTTACTGTCTCTTACACTCTGTTACTGTCTCGTACACTCTGTTACTGTCTCTTACACTCTGTTACACTCTCTTACACTCTGTTACTGTCTCTTACACTCTCTTACACTCTGCTACTGTCTCTTACACTCTGCTACTGTCTCTTCCACTCTGTTACTGTCTCTTACACTCTCTTACTATCTCTTACACTCTCTTACACTCTCTTACACTCTCATACACTCTGCTACTGTCTCTTACACCCTCTTACACTCTGTTACTGTCTCTTACACTCTGTTACTGTCTCTTAAACTCTGCTACTGTCTATAACACTCTCTTACACTCTCTTACTGTCTATTACACTCTGCTACTGTCTCTTACACTCTCTTACACTCTGTTACTGTCTATTACACTCTGCTACTGTCTCTTACACTCTCTTACACTGTTACACTCTCTTACACTCTGCTGCTGTCTCTTACACTATGTTACTGTCTCTTACACTCTCCTACACTCTGTTACACTCTCTTACACGCTGTTACACTCTCTTACACTCTGTTACTGTCTCTTACACTCTCTTACACTCTGCTACTGTCTCTTACACTCTGCTACTGTCTCTTACACTCTGCTACTCTCTGTTTCACTCTGCTTCTGTCTCTTACACTCTGCTACTGTCTCTTACGCTCTGTTACTGTCTCTTACACTCTACCCAACTCTCGTACACTCTGTTACTGTCTCTTACACTCTGTTACACTCTCTTACACTCTGTTACTGTCTCTTACACTCTCTTACACTCTGCTGCTGTCTCTTACACTCTGTTACTGTCTCTTATACTCTCTTACACTCTCCTACACTCTGCTACTGTCTCTTACACCCTCTTACACTCTGTTACTCTCTTACACTCTGTTACTGTCTCTTAAACTCTGCTACTGTCTAGAACACTCTCTTACACTCTGTTACTGTCTATTACACTCTGCTACGGTCTCTTACACTCTCTTACACTCTGTTACTGTCTCTTACACTCTGTTACTGTCTCTTACACTCTCCTACACTCTGTTACTGTCTCTTACACTCTCTTACACTCTGTTACACTCTCTTACACGCTGTTACACTGTCTTACATTCTGTTACTGTCTGTTACACTCTCTTATACTCTGCTACTGTCTCTTACACTCTGCTACTGTCTCTTACACTCTGCTACTCTCTGTTTCACTCTGCTTCTGTCTCTTACACTCTGCTACTGTCTCTTACGCTCTGTTACTGTCTCTTACACTCTCTTACACTCTGTTACACTCTCTTACATGCTGTTACACCCTCTTACACACTGTTACTGTCTCTTACACTCTGTTACTGTCTCTTACACTCTGTTACTGTCTCTTACACTCTGCTACTGTCTCTTACACCCTCTTACACTCTGTTACTGTCTCTTACACTCTCTTACATGCTGTTACACTCTCTTACACGCTGTTACACCCTCTTACACACTGTTACTGTCTCTTACACTCTCTTACACTCTGCTACTGTCTCTTACACTCTATTACTGTCTCTTACACTCTGCTACTATCTCTTACGCTCTGTTACTGTCTCTTACACTCTGTTACTGTCTCTTACACTCTACTACTCTGTCATACACTCTGTTACTGTATCTTACACTCTGTTACTGTCTCGTACACTCTGTTACTGTCTCTTACACTCTGTTACACTCTCTTACACTCTGTTACTGTCTCTTACACTCTCTTACACTCTGCTGCTGTTTCTTACACTCTGTTACTGTCTCTTACACTCTGTTACTGTCTCTTACACTCTCTTACACTATGTTACACTCTCTTACACTCTGCTGCTGTCTCTTACACTCTGTTACTGTCTCTTACACTCTGTTACTGTCTCTTACACTCTCTTACACTCTGTTGCTGTCTCTTACACTCTCTTACACTCTCCTACACTCTGTTGCTGTCTCTTACACTCTCTTACACTCTCCTACACTCTGCTACTGTCTCTTACACCCTCTTACACTCTGTTACTGTCTATTACACTCTGCTACTGTCTCTTCAACTCTCTTACACTCTTTTACTGTCTATTACACTCTGCTACTGTCTCTTACACTCTCTTACACTCTCTTACACTCTCTTACACTCTGCTGCTGTCTCTTACACTCTGTTACTGTCTCTTACACTCTGTTACTGTCTCTTAGACTCTCCTACACTCTGTTACTGTCTCTTACACTCTCTTACACTCTGTTACACTCTCTTACACGCTGTTACACTCTCTTACATTCTGTTACTGTCTCTTACACTCTCGTATCCTCTGCTACTGTCTCTTACACTCTGCTACTGTCTCTTACACTCTGCTACTCTCTCTTTCACTCTGTTTCTGTCTCTTACACTCTGCTACTGTCTCTTACGCTCTGTTACTGTCTCTTACACTCTCTTACACTCTGTTACACTCTCTTACATGCTGTTACACCCTCTTACACACTGTTACTGTCTCTTACACTCTGTTACTGTCTCTTACACTCTGTTACTGTCTCTTACACTCTCTTACACTCTGCTACTATCTCTTACACTCTGCTACTGTCTCTTACACTCTGTTACTGTCTCTTACACTCTGCTACTATCTCTTACGCTCTGTTACTGTCTCTTACACTCTGTTACTGTCTCTTACACTCTACTACTCTGTCATACACTCTGTTACTGTATCTTACACTCTGTTACTGTCTCGTACACTCTGTTACTGTCTCTTACACTCTGTTACACTCTCTTACACTCTGTTACTGTCTCTTACAGGCTCTTACACTCTACTGCTGTCTCTTACACTCTGTTACTGTCTCTTACACTCTGTTACTGTCTCTTACACTCTCTTACACTATGTTACACTCTCTTACACTCTGCTGCTGTCTCTTACACTCTGTTACTGTCTCTTACACTCTGTTACTGTCTCTTATACTCTCTTACACTCTGCTGCTGTCTCTTACACTCTGTTACTGTCTCTTACACTATCTTACACTCTCCTACACTCTGCTACTGTCTCTTACACCCTCTTACACTCTGTTACTGTCTCTTAAACTCTGCTACTGTCTAGAACACTCTCTTACACTCTGTTACTGTCTATTACACTCTGCTACTGTCTCTTCAACTCTCTTACACTCTGTTACTGTCTATTACACTCTGCTACTGTCTCTTACACTCTCTTACTCTATGTTACACTCTCTTACACTCTGCTGCTGTCTCTTACACTCTGTTACTGTCTCTTACACTCTGTTACTGTCTCTTACACTCTCCTACACTCTGTTACTGTCTCTTACACTCTCTTACACTCTGTTACACTCTCTTACATGCTGTTACACTCTCTTACATTCTGTTACTGTCTCTTACACTCTCGTATCCTCTGCTACTGTCTCTTACACTCTGCTACTGTCTCTTACACTCTGCTACTCTCTCTTTCACTCTGTTTCTGTCTCTTACACTCTGCTACTGTCTCTTATGCTCTGTTACTGTCTCTTACACTCTCTTACACTCTGTTACACTCTCTTACATGCTGTTACACCCTCTTACACACTGTTACTGTCTCTTACACTCTGTTACTGTCTCTTACACTCTGCTACTGTCTCTTACACCCTCTTACACTCTGTTACTGTCTCTTACACTCTCTTACACTCTGTTACACTCTCTTACACGCTGTCACACTCTCTTACACGCTGTTACACCCTCTTACACACTGTTACTGTCTCTTACACTCTCTTACACTCTGCTACTGTCTCTTACACTCTGCTACTGTCTCTTACACTCTGTTACTGTCTCTTACACTCTGCTGCTATCTCTTACACTCTGTTACTGTCTCGTACACTCTGTTACTGTCTCTTACACTCTGTTACACTCTCTTACACTCTGTAACTGTCTCTTACACTCTCTTACACTCTGTTACTGTCTCCTATACTTTGTTACTGTCTCCTATACTCTGTTACACTCTCTTACACTCTGCTACTGTCTCATATACTCTGTTACTGTCTCTTACTCTCTGCTACTGTCTCAGGTTTACGATGTCTACGCGAAGAGATCCCCAAAGACCTTCACAGTATACTGAGATCATTCGGGACTATGTGATCCTAGAGGACGGTATATGCCATGTGACACTCTCTTACACTCTACTATACTCTACTACACTCTACTACTGTCTCTTTCACTCTGCTACTGTCTCTTTCACTCTGTTACTGTCTCTTACACTCTGTTACTGTCTCTTAAACTCTGTTACTGTCTCTTAAACTCTGCTACTGTCTATAACACTCTCTTACACTCTGTTACTGTCTATTACACTCTGCCACTGTCTCTTACACTCTCTTACACTCTTTTACTGTCTATTACATTCTGCTACTGTCTCTTACACTCTCTTACACTATGTTACACTCTCTTACACTCTGCTGCTGTCTCTTACACTCTGTTACTGTCTCTTACACTCTCCTACACTCTGTTACTGTCTCTTACACTCTCTTACACTCTGTTACACTCTCTGACACGCTGTTACACTCTCTTACACTCTGTTACTGTCTCTTACACTCTGCTACTGTCTCTTACACTCTGCTACTGTCTCTTACACTCTGCTACTCTCTGTTTCACTCTGCTTCTGTCTCTTACACTCTGCTACTGTCTCTTACGCTCTGTTACTGTCTCTTACACTCTACTACACTCTCGTACACTCTGTTACTGTCTCTTACACTCTGTTACTGTCTCTTACACTCTACTACACTCTCGTACACTCTGTTACTGTCTCTTACACTCTGTTACACTCTCTTACACTCTGTTACTGTCTCTTACACTCTCTTACACTCTGCTGCTGTCTCTTAAACTCTGTTACTGTCTCTTACACTCTGTTACTGTGTCTTACACTCTCTTACACTCTGTTACTGTCTCTTACACTCTCTTACACTCTCCTACACTCTGCTACTGTCTCTTACATCCTCTTACACTCTGTAACTGTCTCTTACACTCTCTTACACTCTGTTACACTCTCTTACACTCTGTTACTGTCTCTTACACTCTCTTACACTCTCTTACACTCTCTTACACTCTCTTACACTCTCCTACACTCTGCTACTGTCTCTTACACCCTCTTACACTCTGTTACTGTCTCTTACACTCTGTTACTGTCTCTTAAACTCTGCTACTGTCTATAACACTCTCTTACACTCTGTTACTGTCTATTACACTCTGCTACTGTCTCTTACACTCTGTTACACTCTCTTACATTCTGTTACACTCTCTTACACTCTGCTGCTGTCTCTTACACTATGTTACTGTCTCTTACACTCTCCTACACTCTGTTACTGTCTCTTACAATCTCTTACACTCTGTTACACTCTCTTACACGCTGTTACACTCTCTTACACTCTGTTACTGT